>NW_015160859.1:336855-366233 GCF_001447785.1 Gekko japonicus | reverse complement strand
ATTATTTATTGTATGTATAGAACCAGTTTGGTGTAGTGGTTAAGTGCGTGGACTCTAATCTGGGAGAACCGGGTTTTATTCCCCACTCCTCCACTTGCACCTGGCTGGATGACCTTGGGCAAGCCGTAGCTCTGATAAGAGCTGTTCTTGAAAAAAGAGCAGTTTCTGTCAGAGCTCTCTCAGCCCCACCTACTTCACAGAGTGTCTGTTTTGGGGAGGGGAAGAAAAAGGAGTTTGCAAGCCTCTCTGAGACACCTTTGGGTACTGAAGGGCGGGGTATAAATCCAATCTCTTCTCTCTTCTCTCCTTAGTTATTATTTAGAAGTATGAGCATGGCATGGCAGTACTGCACAGACATATAATCCCCCCCCCCGAGAAAAACATTCCCCCCCCCGAGCAAGAAGTTGTTAGCTACGGGGCTGATCTCAACCTACCCTACCCTCACAAGGTGGTTGTAGTGAGGATTAAGTGGAGGAGGGGTGAACAATGTGAAAAACCACTCAGGGTCCCCTGTGTTTATCGAAGCATTTTTCTCCTGGCCAGGATTCTATAGCATAAGTACACTAGAATTGGAGAAAAATGGTGAAATCATCCAAGCACAGCAAGGTTATGTTCCCCTCACCCATTTACTGTGTTTTATTCATAAATAAACATCTCCTACCCCCTTTAAAGGAGGGAAAGTAGCCATTTCTTTTGGCTCCCTATGCTCTCTGTGTAACCAAGATTATCTTTAAAACTGGAATGTTTTATCCTGTGTTACAGAAATTGGCAAAGCATCTTTATGTTGAGGAGTACAATCTTACCCAATTTGTTGGAAAACAAAAAAAACTTCTGTGTTCCTTGTTGGAAATAAATAATTAATAGAAAAAGAAACTAAACAGATGTAATTACTACAGTAAAGAAAAAAATATGAAGGAACAGAAGAACCAAAAATAACCCAAATAAAATGCCTGGTCTGAATCCTAACCTTTGCTTCCATTTCAGCAACATTGTCTTCCATTGCAGAGGCAGTGTTCCACTGCAGAGAATGTTCCTCTGGTGCTAGGCACTTCTCATTCGTTTGAAACTAGCATCTTTCAGGGAGCAGAAAGTGCTGCCTGGCACCCGAGGAAGGGACTCCACATTGGAGCACCATCATGCAACAATGGATAGCAGTAGCACTGTTCACATGTTACAGTGAACATACAAGCAACCTGCTTGAATATGCATACATCTGTTTGTAAGAAAAAGGCAATGCACATTTACTTTACAAATGAAACTTGAACAATACATGGATAAATGTGTGGTTTCAGTCACACATTCAGCTATACATGTGTTGAATGTAATATGAGAATTACCAAATACAGAACAATCAAGAGTACACCTTGCATGAACTGTATCTGCATTCAGTGTCACTTGTGACCAGGGCTACTGTGAAATTGAAAGAAAGGGTTAGTATCCAAGCACCTGCCCATACCCCTATTAGCTATTATGCTTGTGCATGTGAAAAATAAAACAAAACAGAGAATAACATTTGAATGGATTATTTGAAACAACCTGAGAAATTCTGTGGCATTAATTCTATATCTAATGCCATAGGATACAGATTGCTTCAAAGCAAATGTGCAAGGGACTATCAGGGGCCATCTCATTTTCCTTATATCCCCCTCTCCACACTCTTTCTCCGTGGCAGCCACCATAGCATCTCTCCTTTACCAGTTCCCATTTCTCCTTCATGTCCAGCAACTGAACCTACCTTTATCTGCCACTCTCCAGTCTTCAACTTCCCCTCCCTCCCTCCACCTGGCAACCTTTTCTGAGGAAAAAAACCAGCCCAGTTGCGAAAGTCATGGGCTCCGATCACACAAGGGAAAAACTGCGGGCGGGAAGCGAGGCTGTTTGCCCCGGGGCAAACCGACGCACGTTTGCACGATCAGACTTCCGCCTGCCTGCCCCACAGTTTCGGATACTACTATGTTTTAGTCAGTGGCTTTTTTTTTATGCTCCTGAGGTGCAAAATGATGCCCTGCCGATGACTCCGGGACACTAGACAGATGTGTCTGACTGATCACGCTCCGTTACTCCGCGGGGGAATTGCACCATTGTTGCCGCTTTTGGTAAGTATGATCACACTTATGTAGTAGCAACGTGCTCAGGTGAGTTGTATGGTGGTTGCCTTCAGGCCTGGCCAAGTTGTCCAAACTGCAGAGTGGTGAGTTGCCTGGGTGAGTCACATGGTGACTGCTGCTGGCCTGGTGAATCATGCAGCAGTGAGTTGTTTGGTCCCACCCCTGGGCCCAACCAAGCTGTGCAAATTATATGGTAATGAGCTGCCTGGGCAAGTCATCTGCCAGGCCCAGGTGAGTTGCATGGAAACAAGTTGCTAGGTAGCTGCTTCTGAGCCTGGCCAAACTGCAGGTAGTAAGTCACCCAGGAGAATCATGTGCCACCAACCACAGTCCCCTAGGCCAAGATGGAAAGACAGACTAGTCTGTAGTGGAAGGAAAGAATAACAGTATTTGTTACCACCACTTTGCTTATGTACACACCTGTCTGCTTGCCTACTTTTTCTCTCTCCTTTTTAGACTCAGTAGGATAGTGGTACATAGTAGTTCTCTCCCTCCACTGGTGGAAGACATTTTTGTTTGGTTTGGTGTTCCTTCACTATTATTAGTCCTGCTCCTCTTTGTGTGTGTATCTCATTTGTGTGCCTTGGGGACCCTGAGGTGGGTGGAAAGACACCACAGGAATATTTTAAATACATACATACATAGCTGCAACTACTCCTATTCATCATCACCACCATCACCATCCAATGAGTTCAAGTAGATAGAGAAAGCAATGGAGCAGCACTGGTGGGAAGAGGGAGCCAGCACCAGGTGGGGAGAGGGTAGGTCCCAGCCCACCAGTCTGTTCATTCATCCATTTTGTTGCACAGTTTGCCAGTCCAGGTGTTTGTATCTCAGGGAGTCCACTTTTGTCAAGGGAGGCCCATTTCTTCTCTTAGCTTCACACACACAAAACTAAGTTGGTTCTTTATCTCATGAAAAGTACTCTGAAAGCTCCACTAGTAGGGTTGCCAGCTCTGGATGGGGAAATTGCTGGGGAATTAAGCCTTATTTGTTTCTTTATTATGGGATATCATATGTCATAAGTAAAGCATGAACAAAATAAACAAGAAGGTTATTGAGGTGTGGCTCATCTGCCAATTGAACTCAGCTGAGCTTAAGACTTTATGTTCAGACCAGTGGCAACCTCTGATAGGCAGCCACATTGTGCATGCACTGGTTTGCTTTACCTAATTAATTTCTAAATTGCTCCACATGGAACTGAAATGTTCTCTTTATTGTATGCATATCTGTGATCAAGAACTTTAGTGGCTCACTGTGCAAAGCACCTTTCTGCATCGTGAAACCAAAAGTATGTGGGGTTTTCTACACCTCCTCTTGTCAGTCTAGATGATTCACTAGGCAGAGTAGGCTGTGTGCCCTATATCAATACAATTACATAATCAGTACCTGTAAGTTAAATCATTCTTCACACCCACTAGTGAAAATATGACAATAAAGCTATTCTCATTATGATTTTGCTCCATTGAAAATAATTATATATAGCTAGAAACTATAGTTTCAAGCATTATCTTCACCCCATACCTAAAACTTTTTGTTCTCCATAGGCAGTATGCTGAAAAAAGAATGAGCCCATTTCTGAAGAGGCAAAGTATATAATTTTTTCACGGCAATATAATAAAGCAGAAAAAAGGAGGCAAGAAATGATTTGATTAGTTAATTGAAGGTCCTGTAAATGTCAGCAGTGAGTTTCTACAAACTGGATCTTTGACTCAGGGCCACTTCCACAATGCAAATAATAGTTTGGCACTAAGTATATAAAACAGTTTCTTCAAATAAAGGGCCAGGTTCTAATAAATGTATTTCACATGAAGGTCCTTTGGTCCAATCTAAACATGTTACTTACTATGCTATTTCGCAATCTGATGATAGGCATGATTAGTTTCGATTTATGGAGTTACATGTTGTCAATTGTACATGTTGCATGATTTTTTAAAAAACCCTGTGATGTCACAGCCTACCCTGGTGGCTTTAAGGAATCATATCCTCATGGGCTCTTGGTAATATTGCAAAAAAAAACCCCAACACCCCACAACACAGTTGCTGAAGCTATTTCCAAAGCATTTGCCTTTACTGAGCATAGCAATCTCAAGGTTTAAAGCTCTGCTTTCTGCCTTCCACTCCATTTATTAGATTTCCCTTATACACACATTTAAGCCAGTCTTTATTTAAAAAGCGGAAGGTTTCTCTGAATAATTAAACAGAAAAAAGCACAGGTTCTGGCAAAACAAACCTAAGTTGACATCAAATTTATCAGGCGCAGGAAACCAGCTAGGGAGGCAGTTGGACCTTTAGATGACAAATTAATGAAGGGATTGCTTAAGGATAGATGACAGAGAAACTGAATGAATATTTACATTCGTTTTCACTGTGGAAAATGTGGAGTAAATACACACAACAAATCTGTTGTTTCTGAGAAGGGTTTCTGAAGATAAACCAGAGTAGTATAGTGGTTAGAATATCAGACTAGGATCTTGGACAGCCAGAGTAAAATTCTTGTTTTGTGATGGAAGGTATCTGGAGGAAGATAAAGATCTAGGGCTATGAGGTGAATGGAAACCTAATGTTTTCATGTTCAGATGGCATACACCAGTGGTTGTTTAAAGGCTCTCAAATATGAAATTGTTGATCTATTGGTTGCTGAAATTGAAAGTAACAAATGTCACACTGATAGTTAAAAAGGGTTCCAGAGGGGAATCAGGAAATTGGAGGCCAGCTAGCCTAATGATTGTCCTCAGGGCCACATAGTCCTCTGAAGTGTCCAGAGAGAGTTGGAATTTTAAATTCCTGGGGGCAACAGAAACTACCAAGTTTTTATACACAAAGTGTGAATTAAAAGGTAAAACCATTTCCCCTTAAAAGCAAGCATGTCACAGAGTGTGATTTAAAGGAAACACAGGTCCCCCCAATAGGAAGGACACCACAGGCTCCCCCTACCCTCATGGTTCATCCCGAGGAGGTAGGGGGTGGGCAAATGCTGGTGCCTGCTTCACTCATCAGGAACCAGTTATCTTTTCAAACGTGTCTCCACTAACATATATGTTACTTTATTTCCATGTTCACTTGGATCTTTCCTTTATTTGTTGTGTTGTGCAGAGGCAGACTTGGAAGCCAAAATGGCCCTGGAAGTGACCGCACCCTCTAGCCTTTTCCCTCCCATGCCCTCCAACAGAGGGGGAAGAAAGGAGGAAAATACAGCTTCCTCATGGTGGCAGCTCACGTGCCTTGCATAGGGGCAGGGCAGCCATCTCTTTCTCTGTGGTGACTCCCTCACCCCAGAAGTGGCTGGGACAGCCATTTCACCCACCAAAGATGTTAGACTGCCAGCTTGTTACCAAGGTGGCTGCAAGAGTTGCCTAAAATGGGATGAGGGCCACTCCTCACTCTCCACTAACTTATATATGTTACTTTATTTCCATGTTCACTTGGATCTTTCCTTTCTTTGTTGTGTTTTCTTGGGTGTGTTCAAAAAATGTTCACTGTTCAAAGGGGGTGGGTGGGAATGTTGCTGTACAGATCACCTTGTATTAAAATTATTGGACAGTTTCCCAGTTGAGATTGTCAATCTGAGTATTTACATATATCAACATCAATATTCTTTTATTTAAGAACTGCATATATAATGATTAATCTTAATTTTGAATTTCAGGAAACTTATTTTGTGACTGAAAAAAACCTTCAAAACAGTTTCTATTTACATATTTCTACAGAGAAATCTTGTTATTTCTATTTAGTTTGGGTTTGCTTTGCATTTCCCATAAGTGGCAAACAGTTTATATGTTTATTTGTATGAAGAAAATGAAAATTATTTTATAATTTGTTTATATTCAGAGAGTCTTGGTGTTTTAAAAAGAAAATTGGCATTTTATAGCTGCTATTTACCAACATTTGTTCCAATACCTTGACTGTAAATACCCACACAATTCTTTTATAATAAAACCCTTGAACTCAAAAAGAAAAGCTGGTTTTAGAATATATATATTCTGATAAAAATCAGGCTGAGCATGATTTTTTGGTGGGGGAGGACAGCAGTAAAACTGAAAGATGGAGCTGGGCAGAGAGCTGCGAAGGTCTAATTGAAATGTGAAATAGTACTTGATGTAGTAGATTTGTGTGCATCAACTCTGTGTTTAGTAAACTGAAGGCATATACATGCAGAAACTTCTTCCACTTCTGAATAGCTGTGGTAGAATTGTACTTAGGGCTGCTTTTAAAAATTGCATGACAGAAGAATATTCATTCTCTCAATTGCTGTATCTGCATCTAATGAATTCAGAAGAAAAACAATTCCCCTCAAACACTGTCAGGATCACCCCAATGAGACATAAATTGGAATCACTGTGCCTTTTAATCCCCATGCGACTAAGCCAATGCAGAAGGATACCATGGTCAGTGGTACTGAAGGTTGTTGAGAGGTCTAGGAGAGTATGATGGTGCCCAATCTCCACCCATATCAATCTGAGGCCAAGAGAAGGCACTTCAGCCAAATTTGAACCTGGTGCATGACAGCCATGGCACAGGACCCAACAGTATGTAATTAAACAACCGCCACCACAAGATAATGAACTATTCTTTTACATTTGATACTTCAATGGCTTTAATCAATGAAATTTATTTAAGCATACCACAAGCAAGTTAGCATTGCAATCTTCCCCTTCCAACACAAGAAATATCTCTTTTGAAACATAAAACATCCTGCTTCATTTGTTGAGGTCATTCTACAATACAGTTTTTTTGGTTGAAGAGGAATGTCCTGCCCACCAATCTCTTCCAAAACATAGCCTCTATCATAAATCAAAGACATTCTGAACAACTAACTGCTAACTAAAAGTTAATCCGGTAATGCTGATCAGTTAAACACTTAGGTGTCTGTCTGGGAACTAACAGTTACCCAAGGTGTTACCAACAAGAATATACCCAGAGCACTTGTGAACTGAACTGTGATTTCTAAAAAGAAATGGGATGGTTTCTTTAAAAGAATGAGAGGAACTGGAATGGAAATGGAGAGGGAAGACTCAGTCAGAAATAGGGTTGTCATCCTCCAGGTGGGGCCTGGAGATCTTCCAGAGTTACAACAGATCTCTAGACCACAGAGACCAATTCTCCCAGAGAAAATGTCTGCTTTTGAAGTTGAGTCTATGGCATTATACCTCACTGAGGAGTCTCCCCTAACATCCTCAGGCTCTACCTCCAAATCTCCAGGAGTTTCCCAACCTGAAGTTGGCAACCCTATTCAGAAATATCTGCTAGTACCAAGGAGAGGATAACAGCTGGAAACTGTATCACAATAAGAGAATGGCTAGTTCGCTATAGAAAGGAAATCTAAACAGAGGGTAATGCCAGCTCACGTATACCTCTAGGATGGAGGCAAAGTAGATAGACACATTTTAATAAATTAAAACAACAGCCTAAAACCGATCACTGAAAAAAATATATGACAAAAAACATAAGAAAATGCCGTAGTAGCATAAAAGTATATTCCAAATTCAGAATTTTTTTTTAGATAAAAGGACTCAGATTGGGATGAAGCATCAAAGAATCACCAAACCTTGACACAGAGAGTATTCCATATTTCTGTGTTTATACCTCTGAGGATGCCAGCCACAGTTACTGGCGAAACATCAGGTTCTACAATGCCAAGACCATGGCCACACATCCCGGAAAACCTACAGCAACTAATGATCTCCGGCCATGAAAGCCTTTGACAACATATTAATCACCAAAGGAATGAAAATTTACAGGTTCATGTTCACTTCCTTAGCTAGGGTTACCACCTGCCTGGAGAAAAAAAACAATCCCTTTCCCTTTAACAGAGATTTACTAGGTTATGGTTTTGTTTACATCCCTGGCACGACCAATTTCCACATATTAAGCCTCTGTTTAATGGACAGAACATTTTCTTTCTGACCTTTTGGCAACTCTGTCCTTAGCTGAGCTGAAATCTAAGACCTGCCTTGGCTATAACTGGCTTTGGGAAACTCAGAGGCCTTTCCAATTTCGCTATCTGTTTCTTTTTCCTTATTCTGCAGTGAACCAGAAGCATAAGAACATCAAATTAAGTTCCATTTGAACTGTGCAGCTGATTGATTAATTTTGCAAGAAAAAGAACTCAAGGGCACTAAAGAACAGGTTGTTCAGTGTGCAATGCAAGTGATATTTATGAACACATAGTAGGTGTGCATAAAGAGTATGTTTGTGTAAAGTGGTATTTTATTGAAGAATGTGATGTAGGTTGTCATGGAGATTAAAAGCTTTGAAGTGCTTTTCATTGGTGCTGGGCACAAGGATATTAGTTCTGGCACCCAGAATCATTCATTGTTGTAAAAATAATTGCATTTTTATCTGCACTGCAAGGGCTATTGAAGTAGGATAAATAAATGTAGACACATGAACACATCCAACTTTGAGGTAAACACTGTGCCCTTGTGACATGTCTTGAGTCGATATTACGTGGCTGTAGCTTCCACCAACCATTCAAATGCTTGTTTTCCCTTCCATGGTCATTCAGGCCATTTACAAGATGTCATTATGAACTGTATAGAATTGGCCCTGGCTTCAAAAGGCGAAAGCAACCAAGAGGTATTGACAGACTGAACATGCTAGTAAATATAAATGGGGTGGGTTTTTTTGGAAGCAAAGGAAACACTGTTGAAAAGCTTGTGTTTTTGTCCATGGAGCCTGATATACAGTATTTGTATAACAACTCCAACCTCTCTTACAGCTCTGTACAAAAAGCAGAGCAATTTCTTGAACGATTAGGGGGGGAAATTATATTGACAAGTTTACCTCTGTGAAAAGCTCTGTACTGTCTGTACAGGAACACTGATGTGTGGCAGAATTGCTTTGGGTAACCTCTTAACCAATAAATCAATGGTGAGCGCTGCAACCTAAGCAACATGAGGTCGCAACACAAAATAGACATCAAGTGAGTTTTCAAAACTGACTCGAAGTGATGGTGATTAGCTGGAATTATAGATATTTATATTTAAACTGACACCACAGAATACTTTTGAATCTTGACAGATATGTGGAATATTTAAATGCAGTAATTGTGGTTACAGGACCTCCTGGGATTAACCTTCTAGAAAGGTAGTGACATATTGCAAGGAAGGGAAGAAAAGATTTTAAAATATGGCAAAGACTAAAAATGAGATTAATTCTTGCATATTAAAGTATATGGCATTATAAACATTCCATAGTAATGTAACTAATTGAAAACACATACATTTTTAGAAAAATTATCTGTTACTTATTTCACAGTGTAGTGCTAAGTGTATGTAACTCAGAAGTACATCCTATTGAGTTTCCGTAGGACTTAATCCTGAGCAAATCTGTGCCTTGGTAGACTTGCCTTAATTAGATGGCCTAGGTTAGCCATATCTTGCCAGATCAGGGTTTGTTTGTTTTTTGGTCACTACTTGACAAAAAATAAGATCTGCATAGAACTGTGTTGTCTGAAAAGGTGAATATATAAATATGCTCTTGTTGTCATGTTCTGAAACCACATATGAGCTTTCTTTCTTAGTGGTTTCCACAGCAGTGATTGCAAATATCATTACTTGGTGAAACCTTGGCATTTTTGTTAATATACTGTTATTAAGGTTCTCTGGCTGTTTTGGTTGTTATGGTTTATTTTGGATTGTTGAGGTCTTGATCCTCTTGTTCTTGCTCCATTGCTTGAAGAGTAACATGGTAAGTTGTCTGAATCCATTTAAATACATTCACTTTAGTGTTACTGAATATACTGGATTCAAGACGCGTGAGTGATCAGCTCGTAGTTTATTCATGATTCCACCAAACAGAAGACAACCCTAGCAGGACCGAAGCCCTGCTTAAATCTGTGCACAACACCACACCCAGTGTGACTCCTGGTCTATAGGTTCCTTCCAGGATCCTAGCTATCTATTGTTCTAGGTTTCAAGCTTGGTCAGTCAATGCCAGGCCCAGGATATAACACCCCTCCCACCAAAGTTCAGAACCCCCTTAACAAACATAGTCTCTCAAGTAGGCTGGTCTGCATCATTCACAGTTCAAGCGATGTGGTTCCATCAGCGAGGCCGGGGTTTCTGGCTCATGTCCCGACGGAGCAGCCAAGGTGCTCGTGGGTGGCGTCGGCACAACCTCAGGGCCGTCCGTGGCCGCTTGGTCCAACATTTCTTCCACGTGTCTCTCTGGTTGTTTGCTAGCAGCGGGTTGCATGCTGGCTGCTGGGATCTCCCTCTCAGCCTCCGGTTCCTGTAGGCCTGGCAGCTCCATGTTGTCATCGTCTGAGGTCGCTGAGGGCAGACCCGGCTTAGCTGGGAGGAGTCAGCAGCAGAGCTGGTCAATGTGCCTCCGAAGTACTTGACCTCCGTCAGTCGATACCTCATAGGACAGGGGCCTGGTGACTCGGATAACCTTGGCTAGGACCCAGGCGGGGCTGCTGGGCAAGTTCGGGGCACAGATGGGGTCACCTGGGAAGAACCCCCGGGGTGCTTCTTGGTTCTCGGGGCCTGCATGGTGTTCCAAAGCATGGTCTGGGTGCATCTGGTCTAGTCGTGTGGTGAGGTGTCGTCCCATGAGGAGTTCCGATGGGCTGTGGCTGGTGGAGGTGCTTGGTGTCACCCACTGGCTGAAAAGGAAGGCTGTGAGCCGGTGATCCCAATCTCCATGGATGATCCGCCGGAGAGATTCCTTTGTGGTCCTCACCATCCTCTCGGCTTGGCCGTTGGTGGCTGGGTGGAAGGGTGCAGATTGTATGTGCCGGATTAAATAACAGCTCATAAAGTCGTGGAACTCACTGGAGGTGAAGGCTGTCCCGTTGTCCATCACGATGGTGTCGGGTAGACCGTGAGTGCAGAAGATCCATTGGAGGGAGCAGATGGCTGCTTTGGACGAGGTGGAAGGGACTGGTACCACTTCTAACCATTTGGTGTAGGAGTCCACCGAAATGAAGAAAATCTGCCCTTGGAAGGGTCCTGCAAAGTCCAGATGTAGCCGGGACCATGGTCTGTGGGTGGACTCCCACTGTTGTACCAGTACCCTGGGAGGCTCCAGTTGGGTTTCCTGGCAGGCCTGGCAGTGCTTAACACAGTCCTCAATTTTGTTGTCCATGCTGGGCCACCATACGTAGCTGCAGGCCAGCGCCTTCATCTGTACGATCCCCAGGTGTGTTTCATGTAGTGCCGCTAGAACTTGCTGGCACAGTGGAGCTGGCACCACTACCTGGCTTCCCCACAGCAGGCAACCTTTGTGTGCGGACAGTTCATCTCAGTGGGAGATGAATGCCATGGATTCTGGGCCCACGCGGGCGGGGACATGATCCCTGGCGGTGTGGTGGGACACGTCCGATACCTGGAGAGGGCGGTTGGGAAGGTCATAGAGGAGCATGATCTGGTGGGCAGGAGCGGAGTCTGGGTCACAAGAGGGCAGTGGCAGGCAGCTGAGTACGTTGGCGTGTCCCATCGCCTTCCCAGGGTGGTGGAGGAGAGCATACTGCTAGCCCACTAGTAAGATAGACCAGCGCAGCACCCTGGGAGACAGCATGTGTGACGTTTGGCAGTCCAGGGCCAGCATGCCCAGCCAGGGTTTATGATCAGTCATGATGGTGAAGGGCCGCCTGTAGAGGTAATCATAGAATTTCTTGACCCCCGCCACGATTGCCAACACCTCCTAGTCTATCTGGGCGTAATTGCCTTCAGCTGAGGACAAGGTGTGGGAGTAATAGGCCACGGGAACCTCTCTGCTATCAGATAGCTGGTGTCCGAGGATGGCTCCTACCCCATACAGGGATACGTCGCAGGCAAGGATGATGGGCAGCGCTTTGTCAATGTGTGCCAGGATGGCATTCGAGATGAGTAGCTCCTTGACAGCCTGGAATGCAGCGGCTTGCTTCTGGCCCCAGATCCAGGGGGGCCCTTTATTGAGAAGCCGGTGCAGTAGCTCCACGATCACTGCTTTGTGGGGCAGGAATGAATGATAGAAATTCAGCAGGCCCAGGAAGGCTTGGGGTTCCTGCTTGGATGTGGGGGTTGGGGCGTTGATGATGGCATGGACCTTGTCGGCAGCAGGATGGATGCCATGTGCATTGACGGAGAAACCCAGGAACTTGACCCGTGGAACCCCAAGAAGGCATTTTTCCCTCTTTACTTTGAGGCCGGCTTCTTGGAACCGCTGTAGGACGGTGCACAGTCGATTGGCGAAGTCCTCGTCTGTGGGTGCAGTGATTAAAACATCATCGGAAAAGGGCTGGACCATGGGAATTCCTTTAAGGAGAGAGTCCATTAGATTTTGGAAGATTCCTGGGGCTACACTGACCCTGAACTGTAGCTGCCGCATCCAGAACGCACCCCTGTGCGTTACAATCATCTGGGCCTCTGCGGTCACATCATCTACCGAGAGCTGTTGGTAGGCCTGCACCAAGTCCAGTTTCCCAAAAACCTTAGCACCTGCTAGGGATGCCAGGACATGGCTGACTATGGGGACCAGGTAGGCGTGATCCTGTAGAGTCTTGTTTATAATACATTTCTAGTCTGTGTAGATGTGGACGTCTCCATTCTGCTTGACCGGGGTCATGATGGGGGTTTCCCATATGGTGTGCGGGACTGGCTCCAAAACCCCTTGGGCCACCAACCAATCCAGCTCCCCATCTATCTTAGACTTTAGGGCAAAGGGGACGCAGCCCTTCAGCCAAATTGGCTGCACCTCCGAGTTGAAGGGAGACCGCAGAGGCCCAGATGATTGTAACACATTATACCAAGGTTCGAGAACCCACAGTTGAGGGTCAGGTAGCAAAGGTCAGCTATGAAGTCGGTGGTAGCTTCATTGGGTTTTTATCGGCACGAAAAGAAGTCCATTCGGCGCGCCATCTTAGTGGGCTGTGGCGTGAAATGGCTGGTGAGTGCCTTTAGGAGGTCCTTGTACGTGGATGCTTCTAAGGTGTTTGGCGCGATGAGGCCCTGAACTAACCATAGGGTGGCGATTTCACAGGACCTGAGCAGGAGGGCCTTCTTCTTGTTGGCATCAGTGATGCCCTGGAACAAGATGAAGTACTTCAGCTGTTCTACCCAGGTTTCCCACAGTTCTGGGTATGCGGGGTCGAACTCTGGCAGATGTCCTGGTGCAGCAGCCATGGTCTCTGGAGCAATGCGAGGTGTGGGGCTCGGGGACTTGTTGCGCAGTGCGGTGCTGTCTAGAGCTGGCTCACCCATCAGGATCCCATCCTCGTCGCCAGTGAAATATACTGGATTTGAGATGCGTTAGTGATCAGCTCATGGTTTATTCATGATTCTAGCAAACACAAGACAACCCTAGCAGGACCAAATCTGTGCACAACCCCACACCCCACACACACCCACTACCCGTGATAGGCTATTTATAGTGCAACTCCTGGTCTATAGGTTCCTTCCAGGATCCTGGCTATCTATTGTTCTAGGTTTCAAGCTTGGTCAGTCAATGCCAGGCCCAGGTCATAACAGTTACCATACCATTTTAAATTCAGATTCATTTGGATATACTTTATTGTGGACAAAACACACCCCTGCCTCTTTGGAATGGATTGCCTTAGTGTAAAGTTAAGATTAACCCCATCCATCTTTATGCAGAACACATTTTAAATGTACATCAAATGTCACATAGAATAAATAAAATGTTTAAAATGTTCTAAAAGTACTTTATAATATAAACACATAAATTGAACTAGACTATAGGTTGGATCTAGCTGTATTTTTCACTCAATCTCACATTATTCCGATCCTTCTTACAGCCCATATTCCACATGATTTTTTTTTCATGCAAGTCTCATGATCCCCAGCATAGTCATTTTGGGGGACACAAGGGACTTCTCCCTCCTCTCTTTACCAGCAGAAAAGCTGGCTGGATCCAACTAAATATTTCCAAATACACTGTGTTCCAAACATTACTTAAATAGAAGGTATTATATGTATGGCACAGAGGATTTATCCTCTGGTTACAGTAACATCTGAACTGAACTGAACTGCTGTCAGTTCTAACCCGCGCTGGTGTGAGCTACCAGCCTTGTCCCCAGCTCGCCATCCACCCAGCGGTTTGAAAGCTTCGGCGAGTAGATAAAATAGGTACCACTCCTTAGAGAGGGTGGGCACACTAACCCCCCCGGTGGGGGGAGGTGTTAGCCGGCGAAACAGAATGTCCAGCTCGGAAGCCTGGAAAGATCTCTTCGGCATTAAGAAGCCTGTGATGGACCAATCTGGCCAGGCGGTGGCAGTGTGATGCTGCAACTCGAAGCAGTCCTGGAAAAACTGACGTCATCAAGCCAAGCCGAGTGAATGCCGTCTGGAATCAAATCCTACACCCATCAACCCCCCCCCCCCGTCGGCTGCAAATGTGTGCAACTTAAAAAAAAGATTTATATGTTGTCCTCCCTTACCCCCTATGAATCATTGTTGGTCCCTTGTTAATACGTGTAACTGTAAATCGCTCAGAGCCAGCAGCTCTGCAGAATTGAGCGATTAATAAATCGAAAGATATTATTAAAAAAAAGAGAGACTCAACTCCTTTCATTATTCTGGTGTTAGGATTGCCAGGTCCTTCCAGGCAGCTGGAGGGGATGGGGATGATCTTACTTGGAGCTGGGAGTTTCTCTGCACATTTCTGTGACATGCTCATGTGACTTCTATGTGATGCGGAAGTGACATAGGCACATCAGGGCGATGCTCTGGTTTTGGGGCAAAAACTCGATGGTAAAATTAGCTTAGAGGTTTTGCCCAAAAACCAAAGTGTCACTCGAACATCTCTTCTGGGTCATGTAGGCACATTGCTGAAATGTTAGGTGTTCCTCCCTCATTTTTTTTATAATCCCCCCCACTGGCCAGCTGATCCATGGTGGAGAGGTAAGGCCTGGCAGCAGGAGACCCCCCCCACACCAACCGGGAGGGGGGGGTCTGGCTTCCCTATCTAGTGTACTTGATTTACATTTTAAATTGGGGCTGCTTCACAGCTTATAATGTGGCACCTTAAAAACTAATAGCTGTACTTTGACAAAAAATTTCATGGACTGGAGTCCACAAGGAAAAACATATTGTGGGGTGAATAGTTTCAAGAAAATCCTGACCTTTAAAGTTCTTTACAGTTTCATTCCTAAAAGACCGCCTTTCATCATATAAGCCACAACAAGTTTTGTTCTCTTTTCCCTCCTAAAAGGAGGTAAGATATGTGACTGCTAGGGCAAGAATGTTTTATATGATAGCCCTGTCTTTATGGAATGGGTTGCAAGTAAGGGCCACCTGTTCTTTTATTCAATTCATCTTGCAGTCTAAAGCTGTATTGGTTAGATGGGCCTTTTCCTGACTGGGCCTAATGGTGTTTATTTGTGTTATTGTTTTTAATATGTCATATTTATGATCAGTTTTATTTTACTCACTTCATTGAAAACTGCTTTAAACAGTGAGGAAAAGCAGTATAGAAATACATTAAGTAAGTTAACAAGTCAAATATCATATGAGTCAAGTGTTAAAAAACCCCTCTTTCAGCACTGCTATTACAATGCAATTGTCCTTCTTTCACCTAATCTTAAACTAAAAAAAAAAACCCATAAAAATTTAGGAGGACCACTCACCTGCTAGCTTATTTATTTGTTATTAATTAAAATATTCATGCCATGTCTTTCCTCTTGGCTCAAAGTGACATCATGTTCAGTCTGGCCCTTATAAAAACCACTAGTGCATGACTAAGGGTACCTATCCCCCCCCCCAGTCTTTATTTCAAAAGACCTCTAGATTATATGGTCCATGGTGTCCTGACATTTCTGCCTCATAGAGGATTTGATTCTCTTGGACTTTTAAAATGGGAAACATCGACTGCTTTGCGAGGTGCCAGTATTGAAATGAGCTCAGTTTTTGTTGGGTGTGGTGACTCACAGTTTTACAGGAATCATAGGTGGAGGAAGCACACAGCCTTAACTTCACATTTTATTGCTTTTTAATACTTGTCACAGCCTTTACATTTTGTACAGTAAGTGTAGCTCTATTTGAATGCTTGATGCCTTGTTTTAGCGTTGTCGAAATGACGTATGTAGGCGTTAAAAGCATTTGGGAAAATGGAAGTGTTTGGATAAGACTTATGGTTTTTAGATGTGTCATAGTTTGAAGTTATTAGAGTCTTGATTCTTTCAGATTGCCTATTTTCTTTTCTCAGTTATAAAATACTGGCTGTAGTTTATTGGCTTCCTGCTTCCCCTGGATTCCCTTGGGAAAACCCATTGACACTGACAGCAAACATGATGGGCTCAAATTATGCTTTAAAATGTATTCTAGAGATTAGGTGTATAATGTTTCATTTTGCCAGTGCATAGTTCATGTTCAGTCAGCTGCAGTCTATGAGCCCAATTCAGAATCAGAGGAAAGGTTTACATGAATATATCACATAATATATATGTCTAACATGGTTCTGTACATTGACGTTCAGGGGAAAGGTTTACATGAATATATCACATAATATATATGTCTAACATGGTTCGGTACATTGACGTTCAGGATAAGTTTGAGTGGATGTTATAGGAAATAAAGGACTGCAATCCAAAATGCCCTCTGTGTGTTGTGTTTTCAATTCTCCAGAATATTTTGTGCAACTGGCCTGTGAATCAACATCATTATGCCCAGTGTTTATTGGCATTAGTCAATGATGTGGTTCAGAGTTGAAAAAATGCTCAGTGTAATATTGTAGGAGCATGAGGTAAGTTGTACTACACGTTATGGACTTAGCACCATATCTGAAATATGTGGATAATAACACTGGCCTAATTTACAGGGCTGTTGTAAGGGTTATAGTAAGAGTATATGTTATAGAGCTGCTAGAGGGGTGAGTGTTTTTTATTTGCTGTCAGCTGAGGCGATTTAGCTGAGGGTACTGTGTGGGAGGACTATGTTTGGGGGTGTGTGGGAGAGTTTTGAGTTGTTGCAGTCCTGGCTGCTTGAGATAGGGTGAGGAAGGGTCATTGTTCCACTGCAATTGGATTGCCTGGGTGAAAAAAAAATTTTTGCCCCCCCGAAGGGGATTTTTTTATTTGCATTTTCTATACATTACAAAAAACTACAACTAAAGATTGAAAGGGGAAGGGGAAGGGGAAGGGAAACTATGCCCTATCACTATAACTATGGGAAATGGGAAAAGGATAGACTAATACATAGAACTACTTGATGGGGAAAGGAGACCACTATTTTAAACTATATCATCTATTGGCTTGGGGAAAGGAGAGCTAATACATATCACAATCTTGTTAGCTAAAAATAAGGCTTATTGACCTAATATTACAAGTTTGGTGTACAATTTAATTCATTGCAGTATTGCTTTGAGAGTATGCATTTAATAGCTTAGCACAAATTCTGCCTTTAAGAACTATTGTTCTTGTTCTAGAGTCTTTTCTTCCTGCGTTTCTTTGTTTTCTTGGGTTTAATGGCGGCTGCTCCTTTCTCCGATTCTGATGATTCTGGTGATTCTGGTGATGTGGAAGTTGTGCTTTTTGAATCCTGTGAATAGAATTCTTCTTCTTCCTCCTCCTGATCTGGTTTAGAGTTCTTTTCTTTGTTTTTATATTTCGGATTAAACATTTGATCCATAAATGTTTCAGCTTTTGGAACAGAGTCAATTTTTGTATTTTCTCCCAAGTAATTAAAATAACCATCTACATGGTACTCCCTTTTCCTCTGTTTTCTGACTTCAAAGGGAATGTCTTAATATTTTTATCTCTTCATTCTTAATTTTTTAAAGATTTTCCTACTGTAGATTTTAGCACCAGTTCTCTGGTAGATCATTTCATGAATTTTAAGTAGGTTTCCCCTGGGAGTTTATTCTCTTTTATAAAATCCGGGTAGATCCTGTAGGCTACATCCATCTCTTGCACAAGGTCTTCCTGTTTGTAATCCATTAATGGGGCCAAAGCCTCCGCCAAAAGTTCTTTAAGTCCTCATTCTTCTCTTCAGGGAGCCCATGGAAGCATAGAACATATGTAGATCTTTCCAGCTGGAGCTGTATTAATTGCGTTTTATCAGAGGATCTTTCCTTCTCTGCTTCATCTACTCTTATTAATACTCTCAGTCTGTTTTTCCATTTTTTTCAACGTTTTTTCAGTTACTGATGTTCTTTTATCCATTTGATTCAGTTGTTTTTGAACACTGTCCAGTTTGGTGTTGAGGTTAGTCATTTGTTCTATTAGAGGGCACAGTGCATTTGCTAACAGTGAAGAAAAGTCTGTAGTTATTTCCTGGTTCTGGGAAGGAGTTGTTGGTATGTTATTTCCGGTCACCAGTTTTTCCTCCGGCGCCCTCCATCCTCTCCCAGCCATAATATCAACAAGAAGTAAGTTTACAAAGCAAGGCAATTGTTATGCGATTTAAATCCGCTTTGCATATTTTGGCAGTTTTTGCCTTCGCTTAACTTCTTATGCACTTATTTTAGCTTTAAGTCTTTTTATTTCCAATTTAAAACCACTTTTAAATCTTTTTCAAAAAAAGGGGGAGGAGTGCTTAGTCCCTCTCCCTCCACTCTTCAAACTTAGGCGCTTCCAATTACTACCAAGGTAAGTTCGCTTTTTCACCTGAGCTTTGTTTAACTCACAGTTTGGAGACCTGGAAATCTTTTGGAAGCATTTTAAAGTTTTGATCATGGTCGCTTGCTCCAGCAGTTGTCTTTAAGTGCCATATTGGCTCCGCAGCGACAGTACCTTTGGGGGGTAAGGTGAGTCTCAATTCCTTGGCTGTAGCCTTGGAAGAGGCTCTCCTCAGCTCCCCAGGCTGAGGGTCTCCTACAGAGACCCCAGGGAGGTCCGGGAGAAACTCGGACCCCTCCCATCAGCTGGTTCTCGGTGCGTCCCCATCAGAGTGAGACAAGATGCATCCAAGCAGCGAAATGCTTAAACTGGAAATCGATTGCCTGGGTGAATTTGAATAGCTGCTGGCCCCACCCTCTGCTGGGTGAGGCTTCTATTTAAGGCAGCACCTCACCAGAGGCATGAGCCTCTGGTGAGAGCCTCTGGTGAGAGCCAAAGGGCGAGAGCCAAAGGGCGAGAGCCAAAGGGCTCTGTAAGAAGCCCAGGAAGAGCTAGAAAGCCAGGGCCCTAGTTTCCTTGTGTTCCCAGTAAGGTAAGTAGACTTCTACAAGAGAACCACATAAATACAAAGGGTTTTAAAAGGGGGATTATATAAAATTATTATTCTAAAAGCAATTATGAAGGCAGAATGCCAGCAGGGGGTTGGGAGCTATCCAGTGTTTTGTACGGAGTGTCACATGTATGACTATCTGCTCACTGGACAGAAGTCTTGGGTGTGTGCCAGGTGCAAGGAGCTCCTGGTTCTCAGGAAATGAGTTTGCTTCCTTGAGGCCAAGGCGGCTGACCTGGAGAAGCAGTAAACAGTTAGGTGCATGGAGAAGACTCTCGGGTACTTGTTAGATATGTCCCACTCTGAATATGGCAGCCCCACCACTGTAAGGGAGCATGAGGGTCAAGAGGAAACAGGGCACTGTTGAGGATAAGGGGAATGTGCCCTCAGAAGGGACCTCTTCTTCAGCTGGTGAACAGGTATTCTTTCACACCAAGGAACCATCCCTTGGCATGGAGGGAAGGGGGCTCTTGGTAGTTGGTTATTTGATCCTTAGGCACATAGACAGATGGGTGGCAAACCCACGTACTGACTGTATGGTGACTTACCTGCCTGGTGCAAAGGTAGCGGACATTATGCATGTTCTAGACAGGCTGGTAGATTGTGCTGGGGAGGAGCCAGTGGTTGTGGTACATGTTGGCACTAACAATGAGAGGAAATGCAGTTGTGAGGTCCTGGAGAAAAAATTTAGGCTGCTAGGCAGGAAACTCAAGGCCAGGACCTCCAAGGTAGCCTTCTCAGAAGTATTACCTGTTCCACGTGCAGGGCCAGAGAGACAGGCACAGATCAGGAGTCTGAATGTGTGGGTGAGATAATGGTGCAGGGGGGAAGGGTTCAAGTTTCTTAGGCACTGGGATGGTTTTTGGAATAAAAGGGAGCTGTACAAAAGAGACGTTCTCTACTTGCCCTGAGAAGGAACCAGGCTGCTGGCACTTAAAATCAAAAAGGTGGCAGAGCAGTTTTTAAACTGAATATTGGGGGAAAGCCGACAGGAGATGAAAAGTCTCTGGTTCGGGTTGGCTCATCTCAGAGAGATGAGGGGGTACCTGTTGCTTTTCTACAGGGAGGTGGATTGAAATTGTCCACAGAGGCCATGGCTAGTGACATGGACTGCCTGACAAGGTCTCGAGATTGCAAGAGGAAGGTGGCAGGCTTAACCAGTATGGGAAATTACAGCTGTTTCTATACAAATGCTCGAAGTGTCCGAGGTAAAATCGGGGAGTTGGAGTGCTTGGTGTCAGAGGGAAAAATAGACATTGTGGGTATTTCAGAAACTTGGTGGGATGAGGAAAATCAGTGGGATACGGTGATTCCCGGTTATATATTATATCGGAAGGATAGGGGGGGAAGGGTTGGAGGTGGGGTGGCTCTGTATGTCAGAGAGGGTATAAAGTCCAGAAAGATCGAGAGGCTAAGAGAATTGGATTCGCTTCTTGAAGTTCTGTGGGTTGAAATAGGGGGGCCAAAAGGAAACTTAACACTGGGAGTTTGTTATCGCCCACCGGATCAAAAGATAGAGGAGGATTATAAAATGATGAATGAATTAAAGATAGCAGCTAGACAAAAACACTGTGTCGTAATAGGTGATTTTAACTACCCACACATTGATTGGGTCAATATGTGTTCTAGTCGAGAGAAAGAGATTGAGTTTCTAGACACTCTAAATGACTGTGCTATGGAGCAGATGGTCATGGAACCTACCAGGGGAGAGGCGATCCTTGATTTGGTCCTAAGTAACACTCAAGACCTGGTGAGAGATGTAAAAGTGATTGCACCGCTTGGGAACAGTGATCATAATGTTGTTGAGTTCAACATTTGTACAAATAGGGAATTGGCCAAAAAGACTCACACAACCACTTTTAACTTTAAAAGGGGTAATTTTTCTGATATGAGGGGACATGTGGGGAGGAAACTGAAGGGAAAAGTAGAAAGGGTCAAAACCATTGGGGAAGCTTGGAAACTGTTTAAAACTACAATTCTAGAAGCTCAAATAAAATATATTCCGCAGGTTAGGAAAGGCACAAACAGGTATAAGAAAAAGCCTACATGGTTAACAAACAAAGTAATGGAAGCTGTAAAAGGTAAAAAGGATTCCTTTAAGCGGTGGAAAGCTAGTCACAGTGAGGCTGATAAAACAGAACACAGGCTATGGCAAATAAAATGCAAGTCTGTGGTCAGGCATGCAAAAAGGGAATATGAGGAGCATATAGCAAAAAATGTAAAGACCAACAATAAAACTTTCTTCAAATACATTAGAAACAGGAAACCAGCCAGGGAGGCAGTGGGGCCCTTGGATGACCAAGGGGTAAAAGGAGTACTGAAGGATGATAGGGAAATGGCTGAGAAGCTAAATGCATTTTTTGCCTCCGTCTTCACTGTGGAAGATGAGAGGTGCTTGCCCACTCCAGAGCCGCTGAGTTCGGGAGGGGTGTTGAAAGACCTGAGTCAGATTGAGGTGACGAGAGAGGAGGTCCTAAAACTGATAAACAACTTAAAAACTGATAAATCACCAGGCCCAGATGGCATACATCCAAGAGTTCTGAAAGAACTCAATTGTGAACTTGTGGATCTCCTGACAAAAATATGTAATCTCTCCTTAAAATCAGCCTCCATTCCTGAGGACTGGAAGGTAGCTAATGTCACTCCCATCTTTAAAAAGGGTTCCAGAGGAGATCCGGGAAATTACAGGCCTGTCAGTCTGACGTCGATACCGGGTAAATTGGTGGAAACCATTATTAAGGAAAGAATTAGTAGGCACATAGATGAACAAAACCTATTGAGGCAGACTCAACATGGGTTCTGTAAGGGAAGATCTTGTCTCACTAACCTGTTAATGTTCTTTGAGGGGGTGAACAAACATGTGGACAAGGGGGATCCAATAGATATTGTTTACCTTGACTTCCAGAAAGCTTTTGATAAAGTTCCTCATCAAAGGCTCCTAAGCAAGCTCAAAAATCATGGGATAAAAGGACAAGTCCTTTTATGGATCAAAAACTGGCTAATTAATAGAAAACAGAGAGTGAGTATAAATGGGCAGTTCTCCCAGTGGAGGGGTGTAAGCAGTGGGGTACCACAGGGATCAGTACTTGGTCCACTGCTTTTTAACTTGTTCATTAATGATTTGGAGTTGGGAGTAAGCAGTGAAGTGGCTAAATTTATCAGTTTTAGGACCTCCTCTCTCATCACCTCAATCTGACTCAGGTCTTTCAACACCCCTCCCGAACTCAGCGGTTCTGGAGTGGGCAAGCACTTCTCATCTTCCACAGTGAAGACGGAGGTAAAAAATGCATTTAGCTTCTCAGCCATTTCCCTATCATCCTTCAGTACTGCTTTTACCCCTTGGTCATCCAAGGGCCCCACTGCCTCCATGGCTGGTTTCCTGGCTTCTAATGTATTTGAAGAAAGTTTTATTGTTGGTTTTTATGTTTTTTGTTATATGCTCCTCATATTTCCCCAAAGCAAGGTCCAAAAAGACAGCGCTCTTCGCAGCCATTTGAGTGCGGAGGCGAGAGCGGCCAATTTCTGGAGCTATACTAACACCAGAGAATCTTCAGCTTTCTACTCATCAATACTGCACCGTGAATACTTCTCGATAGCAAGCTGGACTTGGTTTTTGTGGCATTTTGAGCGAGGGAGAACTGTCCATTTAAACTTTAAAGCCCGGGAAACAAGATCCCCCCCTACTTCGCAGCTCAGAGGTGCTGTCCAGGTGTGTGATGTACTTTAAGACAAGATGGATGCTCTGCTTTTACATTAAGTTGAGACTGTGAAACTGCAAGGAATTGGGCATATTTCTCCCTCTTATAGACCCTGTGCTCTCTCCACCTAAGAAGCTTCTAAGAGAGATGTTAGAGAGATGTTAGAGACTTTTGAGACTGTATACTTGAATGTTTAAGAAGATTGCAGACTGTCCTTTTTAAATTTGCTGTGAAGTGTGCTTTTGCTTCTATTTTGGGGCGTTTGGATCTCAGATTTCAATTTTGGCATTTTGTTGGACCCTTTATAAAAGGAGGGAAACTGGGTAATTTGGTTATAAAGATAAAAAGACTTAAGGATAAGAAAGACTTGGTTTTGTGATGAAGAAATACCTCTTGGTATATAGCTTTGGTTACATGCTTTCATTTTCATTTCTTTTCCTTTTGGATTTTAACCTTACATCTTGTTGGAATTATAAAAGAACTCTTTGGCAGCATAATCAATAACCCAGTGAATTTACAACTTTTGGACTATCACAGTGGATTTACAAATGGTTTTTATCTTTTTCTAGTGTGTTGGCTTTTTTGGACTGATATAAAATGTGAAGATCTTCTTATATGCTGCATCTTTAAACCTTTACTAATTCTCTGGCTTGGACCCTGCATTTCTTGGATTTACAAAAGATATTCCTGTGGAGTTATAATACACCTTTTTTTGGTTTGAGTAAGACTTTATGAACTGGTGAAGAGTGGTAAGACTGCAAGCTAACTTTCCTTATTAAGAGTATATTAAAGACTTGCTTGTAATTTCAGACCTTAGCAAGGAACATTTTAAACTTGCCATACATTTAAGGGAGGCTTTTTGCCCTAGCTAAAAGACAAGAACTGTAGGGTTTGTTTGTATTTCCACCTACAATTGTAACTGTGGAGTTAAGACAACTGTGACCTTTTTGATATTGAATGTTTGGATTGTTTGGGAACACTAAGAACACTGTGTAATAACCAGTAGTGAATTGCATTATCTTGCTTTGCAGTGAGGGAGGGGGGCTGTGGAGGTATATGGTGATCTTAATTGAATCATGTCTTCTGGTGCAGGTAGGCCCTCCCCAGGTACAACTAAGTCAGCAGCCACAAATTTAGCTAAGATGTCAGGGCAGGAGGAGCAAAATTTGATCAAAGAAGTGGTGGCTAAGGCAATAAAATCTGCAGTCCCTCAAGCGATTAATACTTCTGTTAATACTGCTCTCAATAATATTATTCCTCAAGTTGTGAATAGTGCTATAAATAATACAATTCCATTAGCTGTGGAGCCATTACAGGCCAAATTTGATGCTTTAACTTTGCAGACTACTTCCCAAACTGAGGATTTTAAACAACATATTTTGAAGAATTCCCAACAGACTGCTACATTGAAACAGACTACCAACCAACTTCAGGATAAAACAGAAGAGCTAGACCAAAAAGTGCTGGAATTGAAGACCAGACAAGACTCCCTGGAAGATTCTGTGATGAAGCTGGAACTGGAGAAAGCAGTTTTTGTGTTGAGATTTCAAAATATACCAGAAAACACAGGTGAAGACATTAAAGAAAGAATGGCAAACTTTTTAGCAGATTATTTAGAAGGTGAGACTAACCACCCTACCAGTGAAGACATAGATGTGGCCTATAGAATGAATTCTTCTTTGCAAGAAGACACAAACTACCCAGGGAGGTACATGTAAGATTTCATAAGAGAACTACAAGAGATGCCATTTTAAAAATAGCAAATCAAAAGACTCTAATGTTACAAGAACCAAAAGTTAAGATCTTAAAAGAAATCCCATGGAGGGTAAGAGAAAAAAGAAGAAACTACGCACAACTTACCAACCTGTTAAGAGAAAATGAAATAAATTACAGATGGCTACTTCCTGAAGGAGTACTATTCACTCATGGAGGAAAAAGGTTCAAGATTAACTCAATATTCAAAATAGAAAACTTCTTAAAAATATGACCTTGGATTTCAAGAAGAAGAAGGAGGAAGAAGAGCAAGATGAGGATGAAGAAAAAAGTGAAAAAGAAGATAAATTGCAGACTCAAGGAGCAATAGAACAAAAGACAGGAAATATCAGCATTTAAACATATACAGTCAATAGCATTGTGGTTTCTTAAAGTGGACCCATCCCATTTTTCACAAACATGTCTGAGTTTCACATACACTTCTATTATAATCAATTGCAATCTTCCTCAAATAAAGGCAGCAAAATCAAGCATCTGATTCATTCCCTTTCATACTAAAGTTTTTGATTAAAAAATGAATCTAGACTCCTTTTGCAATAAAATTTGATTAGCATTTTGAAAGGTGAATGGTTTACTCTGATGCACAAATGCCACAAAAAACTCATCTCTTCAGCACTATGGCCAGCTTGTGTGTAATGTCCTGTCATCAGGACTTGGCTAATGTTATTATGTACCCTAGAGCGGTGTTCCAACACACATGTATGGATAGAATGTGTGGATATACCCACATATAAGAGCCCACAGGGACAAATGGACACATATACATTTTTAAAAATTAATAATATTATTAAGAGAGCCAGTTTGGTGTAGTGGTTAAGTGTGTGGACTCTAATCTGTGAGAACCGGGTTTTCCTCACTCCTCCACATGCAGCTGCTGGTGTGACCTGGGGTCAGTTACAAGTTCTTTCAGAACTGTTCTCTCAAGAGCAGTTCTCGAAGGAGCTCTCTCAGCCCCACCTACCTCACAGGGTGACTGTTGTGGGGGGGGGGAGAAAAGGAGTTGTAAGCTGCTCTTAGAAGGGTGGGGTATAAATCCAATCTCTTCTTCTAATTGCTAGATTGAAAAGTGTAACAGTGTGTGTGGGGGGAAAGCATTCATTTATACTGGAGAGTTCTCTGGAAGTATATGTAAGGTTGGGCTCAAACTTCACAAGCTCTGGCACAGCTGTCCTTGAAAAAGAGCAGTTTGTGTCAGAGTTCTCTCAGCTCCACCTACCTCACAGGGTGTCTGTTGTGGGGAGGGGAAGAAAAAGGAGTTTGTAAGCCGCTCTGAGACTCCAAGTGAAGGGCGGGGTATAAATCCAATCTCCTCCTCCTCCTTCTTGAACATGTGGCCAAACTGCTGCACTTAATTCTGATGTTCTTAGAAGGATCCTCAAAAACCTCCCCTTCTATCATGAATTTGCAGGCTGCACATTTCCTACACCTGTGAAAGCCTTTAATTGTGCTACTGCCCCTGGTTCTTAAAGGGGCAACATCTGCTTTGACCAACAAATTTTTAAGATTGCGATCTCTCCTAAATCCAATGTATGGAGGTATACTGCATCCTAGTAAGTGGGTAACAATATGCCAGTTCTTGAACACAATTCGTCTAATGCAATTAGCAAATCCTGAGTGTTGAAATGCACATGCAATCTTATTATGTTTAGATCTTTTCTTATATTGTAGAAGTTTTTTGTCAGCTCTACTTCTAGCTTTTGCAATAATATCAACAGGGTATCCTCTCATACTGAACTGTTTTTCCAAATTGTCTGCTTCTGCCTTAATAGCAGTAGAATTCCTCTTTGCCCTAAGAAATTGACCATATGGAAGATTAGATCTTAAATGAAAAGGATGGTTAGAAGTGAAAAATAAGTATGAATTCCTATCCGTTGGTTTATGGTACATTTTTACAGCCAATTGATTGTCATTATTCACATATACTCAGGGGTCATTTCGTAGAAAAAGAGCTAGGGGGACTCATTAGCATAACTCATTAGCATATGCCACACCCCCTGACATCACCGGAAGTGTGTCCTCCCTACAGCCGGCGGCGACCTCCAGCGGGCACCAGCAGGGAGCTCCAGGCCCCGCCCTCCCGCACCTCACCCGGGGGGATGGCGTCCCCCTGCATCCCCCCCCAAATGACCCCTGCATATACTACTGTATCAAGAAAATTAATTTCGTGCTTACGAAAATGGGTGTCAAATTTAATGGAATGATGGTTGTTTAGCCAAACTGGCAAACTTTCTACAGTGTCCAGATCTTCAACCAATATGAAAATGTCATCAATAAAACGCTTGAATAATTTGATCTTAGAAAAAAATGGAGTGTTAACAGACAGCATATACTACTGTATCAAGAGCATAATGAGATTAGCAAGGCTGGGAGCCACCGGGCTTCCCATAGCTATCACACACTGTTGTTCAAAAAAAGACCGTTGAATCTAAAATAGTTGTTTTCAAGAATCAAGTCCAGTAATTCTGTCAAGAAATAAGTTGGAGGATTCTACTCTTGTCTCCTCATCAAGATGTCTATTATAATTTCCCTTACTTTATCATGAGGTATATTTGTATACAGGGCTCTAACATCACGTGTCATCAAAGAGGTACTAGTAGA
The DNA here is from genome assembly GCF_001447785.1 of Gekko japonicus. Taxonomy (NCBI): domain Eukaryota; kingdom Metazoa; phylum Chordata; class Lepidosauria; order Squamata; family Gekkonidae; genus Gekko; species Gekko japonicus. The sequence continues at coordinate 338,945 of NW_015160859.1, read as the reverse complement.
AACCTTTAGACCTTCCACCATCTGAATAAAGTGGGTAGTATCCTTAATCTAAGATTCTATTTTACCCACAAATGGTTGTAGAAAGTGATCCAGGTATTGGGCCAAGGGCTCAAAAATAGACCCAGCTCCTGACACAATAGGTCGGGCTGGATTTCCCAGCTTATGTATTTTTGGCAATCCATAAAAAATGGGAACCCTAGGAAAATCTGCCATCAAAATCAAAAACTGACTCTGTGATGAGCCCCATATTAAGAGCTTCTGTAATGGTCATTTTAATCTTGTTCTGAATACGTGTAGTGGGGTCACTTGTCAGGGGTCTATAGTGGTTGGTGTTATTCAATAATGTTCCCATCATAGCTAAATAATCATTCTTATCCATGATGACAATTCCTCTGCCCTTATTGGCCTCCTTAATAATGATGTTAGGATCAGCTGCTAACTCAGAGATGATTAGCTTCTCTGACAATAAAAGGTTATGGTTTCTAAATGTAGATTCCATTTCCTCTATTACTTTTAGGACTAGTTTTTCAAAGACCTGTATAGATGGTTCTAACACATTTGGAACCAAGGAAGATTTGCCCCTAAATCTATCAGATGGTCTCATGTCACTGTCATTACCAAAAAAAGCCCTCAGCTTTAACTGTCTTTTTAGTAAAAAAAGGATCCTTTCTAGTAATAAATGCATCATATTTACTAGTTGGTACAAAGTTGAGGCCTTTGTTTAATACCTTCAATTCTAAGTCCGAAAGGCCTTGAGAGGAGAGATTCACTACTAGGTTTGACGTTTCTTCTGGTGGGTGTAATATTGTTTGTTCTGCTCTCTGCTTCTCAAACCATAGCTTTTCCTAAAAAAGAAGAAGATGACCTGCCCTGCTTATTATTTCTTTTTGGACCTGACTTGTTCACTATCTGACATAGGCCAAACGCAGTTTTATATTTAAATATTTTATATATATTATTGGTACCCTTTTGTATTGTTTGTAATTGGGCTGGTGATATACCAAATAAACTGGATACTCTGACATAGGCTCGGATTCAGAATTTGAGGTGCCTAAGTCTGACCAGGATACTTGTTTCCAGGTGACAGCTGGAGAGCTCTTAAAGCTCTGGTGCTAATTCAAAGTGCTGGGGATGTGTTGTGTTCTGGCAGGGGATGCTGTGGGTGTGGAAAATGAATGTGGACAGAGTAGTGTTTTGGAAAATCTTTAGGAATTTTTTGGTGCATTTACCATGGGGCACCCACCCAGAGCCTCTGGCATTTTCTCACTCTGCTGGCATCAAAACCAATTTAAGGCAAAACAGAGATATGGAGACTTTTCCATCCTCCTTTGCATCAATCTGTTTTTGTTGGCAACCCTAGGCCTGTCAGCACTCTCGGTGACTTCATGCCTCCTGACTGGCATTACTTTACTAGCCTAGTTAGCGCTTCAGAGCAGGGTCTGCTAGACCCAGGTTCTTGCTGTGGAAGTTGAGTGGGTGATTTCGGACCAGCCACAGACTTTCTGTCTAACCTACCTTGCAGGGTTGCTGTACAGATCACAAAGCAGAAGAGGAGAATGAAGTAAGCTGCTGTGCTCCCCACTAATGAAAAAGACAGAACTTTGCATAGGAAGAGGCTGCTGAAAGGGGAGGAGATAAAGTAGCCAACTTTAGGTATGGAAATCCCTGGAGATTTGAGGTGTGGAGCCTGGAGAGGGTGGGTTTGAGGAGGGGTGGGACTGCAGACAGGTACACTGCCACAGACACCGCACTCTGAAACGGTCAAATGTGTCCAGGAGTGGTTGATTTTATTCAATGATTCCATGACAGAAGGGGGGGGGGACAGTAGTTCCTATGAGGGGAATTAGTTCCTTCGTTCCTCCTCCTCCTCCTAAATCAATCAGATATCATTTAGTTTTCTTACAATAATCTGAGATTCTACTCCTTCCTCTTTCCACTCCTTCAATCTTCTGCTTTCCACCCAAGACCCCTTCCACAAGCCAGCACAGTTGCCCTCCAGCTCTTTCAGTTGTCTCACTTTAAAACTGCTGCTCTTATTCACTTCACCCATCTCTTGCACGATCCCACCATCCTGAAAAAACATGCCTGTG
>NW_015160859.1:316927-335825 GCF_001447785.1 Gekko japonicus | reverse complement strand
AGTGATATATTAGCTATTGATTTTAAACTACAGTGGCCCCGGTCACATGAGCAGGAAAATCCGCACTGGAAGGGAGGCATTTTAGAGGCGGAGCTAAAAGAAGCACGGGAGCGCGATCTCACACTCCCCCGTGGCTCCGTTCTCCCTCTGTCAGCACCTGATCTCACTGGGGAGGCAACGGCATAGTCCCAGTGAGGCAACATGGCGGTCCCGCATTAGTGCGCATGCGTGGATCGCAGATGGCTGCAGGCTGCTACATGCTGCCAGCACGTCCACGATCCCATGCCTGCCATTGCTGCAGATCCTCCAGTAGGTACTCCATTTCCCCTAGTACCTTTTCGATCCGCATTTTCGGCCGGATGCGACAGGTTAGGGGTGGGTGCGCGATGCTTGCCAGATGTTGGCATTTGATCATGCCAGTTTGATCCGCCCTTAATCCGTCCCCTCCACATACCTAATTCTCCGTGTGACCGGGGCCAGTGATAGGCCAATTAACCAAAGTAATGCTGGCCATGTGGGGGGGAAGGCTGAATCAAGCAAAGTATGGGAGAAACTACTGCATGGATACTCTGTTGCTTCTGTGAATGCCTCTGCATTTGCAGAGGTAATAGGAACTGCAGTCTACAAAGAATCATTGCTTTGTGGAAGCAACCTTTGAAACATATCTATCTTGCCCAGAAATCATTTCCCCAGCAGTATAGACCAGCAACCCTGACATGGATAGCCCAGGCTAGCCTGATCTTGTCAGAACTCAGAAGTTAAGCGGCCCTGATCATGAAGGAATACCAGGGTTTCTACACAGAGGCAGCCAATTGCAGACCACCTCTGAATGTCTCTTGCCTTTTTTTTTTAAGCCCCCGGAGGGGATTTTTTATTGATTTTTATCCACTACAAGAACTACAACAGAAAAAAGGGAGGGGGAAAACTACATATACAGGAGAAAGTAAAGAAACCACTACTGACTAAAAACCCAAGAGAGGAGATCCTCCAACTAGCTTAGATACATCAAGTCATCTCATCGTTGATCCCTTTATAAACTGAGTCAAACATTTATAGCCCTTTTCCTTTAAAGTTTAAATTTAACTGCCTAGTAACAGTACCCCCCAATCATCCCAAAACCAAAATTCTCAAAGGCACAATTCAGAGTCCTTCAGCCTTTACTTCTTCTTTTCCCTTCTCTTCCGCAACTTATAAGGACTTTTTGGAGCTGCCGCCCCTTGCTCAGACAGAGAGTCCTCTCCGGAAGAACCAGTTTCCAGCTCGCCACTGGACTTGCTGTCCTCTTCTTTTTCTCGTCCTCTGACCTTCCCAGCTGAACCCTTAAGAATTCTTGAGCTTTCAGAACAGAGTCAATCTTTTCTTTTTTATCTTTGATCTTAAAAGTTACGACTTCTGGAAATAGCCATTTATATCCAATTGAGTTTGTTTGAAGAAAAAGCTCAAGTTCTTTGTATTTCTTTCTACATTGTCTTACTTCAAATGGAATATCCTTTAGCGTTCTGATAGTATTTTCCCCTGCTTTCAGCAACCACTTTCAGGATAACATCCCTGACATGCCTCTTCGAGAATCTTACTACAATTTCCCCAGGCAGATTATTTTTCTTTATGTATCCTGAGTATGATCTGTAAACCACATCCATATAGTTGAGCGGCGATTCTGCCTTTATTTCTGTTACTGGGGCTAGTAGCTCACTCATCAGTTCTTTAAGATTCTCCCCTCTGTTCTCTCCCCTGGAAGCGCAGGACCATGTTGGCCTTATCCATTTGAACTTGCAGCATTTGATCTTCCAAGGAAGTTTGTTGCTTTTCCAGCTTTTGCACTTTCTTCTACACTTTCTGTGTAGTTGCAGCCACTTCCTTTACCTTCTCGGCATCTTGCTTCATTATTTGTATTAGATCGTTTATTTGTGTTTGTTGTGCAGTAAAGCCTTGAGTAACCACAGACATCTGTTCTTTGAAGTTATTCAGCTGTTCCAGTAGAGGGCGCATGTAGTCAGCTACAGCCTTTGCCGTCTCACTGGTAGTTTCCGGTTTTGGGCTCTCAAGCCCTTTTGCTTTCAAAAGTCTTTCTTTGTCCCTCTTCCCCGCCATCTTTATCGTTTGTTTACTTTCACAAACTTTTTAAAAGTCTCTGAATGTGCGCTTGACCGCTTGGACTTGCTTTGGTAAGTACTTCTAGACAGTTTCCCTGGCGTTTTCTTCCACTCCCACCCTCAATCGCTCAAAAATTCATTCGCATGGGAGGCGTCCCTTCCCCCGCTCGTTTTTTGTCCCGTTCAGTGGGGTGGGGTGGGGAGCTATCTTTTCCTCTTTAAACGCTACGAAATTGACCCACATTCATAATCGGTGGTTCGACCTCGCTTTCATTTCGTTTGCGGTCGTTCGACCTCGCTTTCATTTCGTTTGTGCTGCATGATCTCCTGCACTCGTCCCGGTCAGCGTCACTAAGCCCATTCAGTCTCGCAGCACGGAGAACCGTTGGAACGAAGAGGCGCCTCAATTCTCAGGCATTCCGCCCTCGAAGAGGCAATCTCTTATAAGTTCCATGGCCAGGGTCCCTTCGCCAGGCCCCTGGGGGGGGTTTTGTGAACCTGCACACCCCCTTCTTCGGCTGGAGTGCAGCTTCACCCCCGGGAGGTCCGGGAGGTGAGTCTGCTAGTGAGACGCCATAAACCGGAAGTCTGAATGTCTCTTGCCTTGAAAACCCTATTGGGTCACGACCGGTCAGTGGCAACTTGATGGGGAAAAAATGACCAGCATACCCTATGAAAATGAATGGAATCTGGGAAACACTTTTATTATGCTGGAGTTATATAGAAGAATTTTGCAGTAGATTGTGCCTATAATATTTCCTGTCTTGCTCTATATATGTAGGAAACATTAAAGATTAAAGAAGACAAAGAAAATGAAGTATTTGCTCAGCATGAAAGGAAAACACAAAATGAGCATTCAACAAGAGGAGTGTATCAGGGAACAACAGTACCTTATACAACACTCTGGAAAAAATGGTAAAAAGTACAAGTGTTCACACCATATTGTAAAGGAAATTCTTTAGAAATTGCTCTGTTATCTCAGAGGTAGCAGACATACCATATGCTGTGTCTAGCAGTTGCTATGGTAACAACTCTTTAAAAATACAGGAGAAACTGTTGCCTAAAATCCTTGTGACTTGTGGCCATATTCTACATGTTGCTTAGTGTCCTGAGTTTCCTTTGTCACTTCAACATAGATTTCTTGTTCTGCTTATAACATTGATAACTTAAACCAAACCATTGGTGTAGGAAATACTGGTGTTTGCTGCCTTTGGTTTTCTATCATAGACATGCTGAGGCTATTTTTTGGCATGATGACTAAAAAAAATGGCCCAGTGTGCCAACTATGGTCATCAGGCAGCCATCTGTTGGCTATCCCATCACTTAGGGTGACCCGTATGACAGTGACCGGTGCCTGGATCTTTTTCCCATCATGGCTCTGTGGAATGGGCTCCTTGAAGAGGTGAGGGGGAGCCCCCTCCTCGGAGATCTTCAGGAGGTGCTGCAAGACCAGCCTGTTTTCCAAGGCTTTTGAGGGTGTCTGAATTGGCAGGCATCTTTTAAGCTGTGGTGGTGGTGGGGATTTGGGCTGTGTTATTTCACTTTTGCTTGTAAACTGAAAATGTTTTTAGCTATTATTATAAGCCACCTTGAACCTCAAGGACAGGCAGGATATAAATGTTTTTATAAATAAATAATAATAAACCATGCAGTGGCTAAAGCATTTTGTTAGCTGTACTGGCCCCATCATTGGGCAAGCCACCACACCAGTGCCTGAGAGTCCTCATGGTGGCATGCAATGGTAAGGAAATGATCACATTCAGGGAGATCCATGGGGTAAATTGTTCTACACTACAGTCACGGTTTGTAATAGTATTATACAGATGATGGTGCAAGTGGATCTCTATGCAGTTGTAAAACATAAACTTCCTCACAGGAAGATGTCTTAAATAAACAACAATAAGTACCACCCAAGGAATTCAATATGAGATATTAATCCCAATCCTATGTTTTTCTTTAGGGCTGGTAAAACCATTGTGCTAGGTTACCTACAAATTTATTTATGTGGCTTCTGGTTAAACTGAGATGCCTTTTGTAGCAAACTGAGTTGGGAGTCATTGTATGATGGGTTCCTTCAAAATGACCTGAAACCCCAACATGATGGCCACTCTCACATCATAAAACAGAAGAGCAGCAGCCATGCTTCCAGTGTGCAATGTACAAAAGAATGTGAAAAATTAGTAGTCAGCACAATAGGAGCATAACAATAAAACCAAATGGAACAGAAGAAGAACCAGAATGAAAAAAATGCAATGTGCTGATGATATTAATTGCAAAAACATTTAAATTATTGACACCCACCCACTAATGACACTACTATTCATAGGGCAGTGGGAAATGGAATACAAAATAGCATGCATTGATAATGGGAAAATTGACATCAGTTTGATCATGAATATGGTCTCTGTCCAGAACAAATTCATTGGCAGTGTGTAACTGAACAGTGTCCTATGTGATAGATATTGGTCTGTTACCCATTTCAGCTAAAACAGTACTTTGATGACTTGAACTGGTAGATAATAGTTACAGGAAGCTGGAGCTTCCAGAAGTGCTTAAATGTGAGTCTAGCAGCAGACAGTGGTGTTGAAAAGCAAACCGTAATAGCCACAGGTACCACAAAAATCATAATGAGAACCAATCAGAAAATATTTGAATAAACAATTGCTCAATTACTTGGAGAGCCAATTTGGTGTAGTGGTTAAGAGCGTGGACTCTAATCTGGGAGAACCAGGTTTGATTCCTCCCTCCTCCACATGCAGCTGCTGGTGTGACCTTGGGTCAGTTACAAGTTCTTTCAGAACTGTTGTCTCAAGAGCAGTTCTCGAAGGAGCTCTCTCAGCTCCACCTACCTCATAGGGTGTCTGTTGTGGGGGGGGGGAGAAAAGGAGTCGTAAGCTGCTCTTAGACTCTAAGTGAAGGGTGGGGTATAAATCCAATCTCTTCTTCTTCTAATTGCTAGATTGAAAAGTGTAACAGTGTGTGTGTGTGGGGGGGAAGCATTCATTTATACTGGAGAGTTCTCTGGAAGTATATGTAAGGTTGGGCGCAAACTTCCATGAATGGAGTGAGTTTGTGGAAGCAGTCTTTATCACATTTACCATTCCCCAGCATTTCCCCAAAACTTGCCACATAGCATAAATGGACTCCTCTTAACATTGTGCCATGTGACACAAGGGCGCTAAAGCAAGTAGGGGGAAATGGCCAAAATCGTCTCCCACTCCAATCAAGCAAGTTTTATGAATATGTAAATAACAGAGTGAAACACTATTCTACCTCTTCGTTCCATTGAAATGTAACCAGTAGCAGGGGTCATTTCGTAGAAAAAGAGCTGCAGGAGCTCATTAGCATAACTTATTAGCATATGCCACACCCCCTGACATCACTGGAAGTATGCACCAGCCCCTCTGACAGGCAGAAGCACCTGGGATCCATTCTTTCCCCCCCTCCCTTCCCTTCGCCTCCAAGTCGGGCAAAGGAAAAGGGGAGGGGGAGGATCTCAGGAGCTTCTGCCTGACAGAGGTGCTGGCGTGCCCACAGCCAGCCTGGGTGAATTATAGAATCATAGACTCATACAGTGGGAAGGGACCTCCAGGTTCACACAATCAGCATTATGATCCTTTTAAAGTTGAAAGCATGATATAAATGCAAAGGACTATTTGTAAGATTATCTGTAAGACACAAGACCAGCTCAGCAGTCCCCCCCAGATGCCAAAAGCGGCGGCGGCGGGGCCATAACTTTTTAAAGAGCCCCTAAGGACAGCTGGGGGAGCCAGAATGACCTCTCACGTGAGAGGTGGAATTTGCCCTTACTAGTCCAAGGCCACCACCCTGGGGCTGAGGGAGGCAAGGGAACATTTTGCCCCGCCCCCCGCCCCCCACGGGCATTGCAGCTGCCACTGAGAACAGTGGCGGCGGCCATAACTTTTTAAACAGCCCCTCTCGAGAGCTGGGGGAGCCAGAATGACCTCTCGTGCAAGAGGTGGAATTTGCCCCTACGAGTCCAAGGCCACCACCCCGGGGCTCAGGAGGCAAGGGAAAATTTCGCCCGGCCCCCGTGTGGGCGGGCATGCAGCTGCCTCTGAGAACAGCGGCAGCGGCCATAACTTTTTAAAGAGCCCCGAAGGAGAGCTAGGGGCGCCAGAATGACTTTGTCTCTCGTGAGAAGTGGAATTTGCCCCTACGAGTCCAAGGCCACCACCCCGGGGCTCAGGGAGGCAAGGGAACATTTCGCCCTGCCCCCCATGTGGGCGGGCATCGCAGCTGCTGCTGAGAACAGTGGCGGGGCCCATAACTTTTTAAAGAGCCCCGAAGGAGAGCTAGGGGCGCCAGAATGACTTTGTCTCTCGTGAGAAGTGGAATTTGCCCCTACGAGTCCAAGGCCACCACCCCGGGGCTCAGTGAGGCGGGGGAACGTTCCCCCCCCACGTGTCCGAACTGATGGCTGGTGGGAGCAGGGGCGAGGCTTATGTGCCCAACCCCTGGGCTCCTGACTGGCGGAGCAGTGCTCTGGTGCGCTCCGGCAGGAACCGAGGCCTGACCAGTAGTATTCTGAACACATTCCTGGTAGCAATGATACACAGTAGGAAAGCCAATAATATGAAATTGGTCAGTGGCTCTTATGTCCAAACTCAGCCAATTAGGGATAGCAGTTGATGACTTTTCTACATCTAATGAGTCATAAATGTTTAGTTGTATTAAATAGAGACTGTTAGACTGGGAGAAACTCAAACTATGTCCATATACTTGCTCTCCAGCCACATTGTGTCTTGATATTTTCTGCGATAAGATGCCCCATTATTTATTGGACCTAATGATTCTGAATCATCGTAGGCATTTATGGTGGCCAGATTAAATGCATTCCCCTCTAAAGGCTGCTCCTACCCCTGAGTGAAAGACTCTGCTCCTGCAGAGCAAATATCCCTAACTTAATTCAGCATATATTGCTTCACTGTTCTTGGTATGACAATCCCCTTAAGGAACTATTTCGAAAGCTCTCCTTACCCCCTGACTATTTGACTAATTTTTCTTTTTGTCAGCATTTACTGAGTAGCACTAAGTGGGAGACCACTGAGACTGTAGCTAATTTTTGGCGGATATTCTTAAATCCAAACCTGATTAAGTATGACTACATGTGTAACTATTTACATATATTAAATTCTTTTTCTGTTCTGTATTTACTTGATTATGTATGTTATGCCATTGAAGGTTGGAACTGAACATGAAACTCTACATATTTAAGGGTGTGGTGTTGCTTGTCAGTAGCGATGCTGACTGAGGAAGTGGAATACAGCCTGCTAAAGATGGGGTTGCACTTCCCATAAGGACCAGGTTTAGAGCTTTGGACACTGTTAGCTTTAGATCTACAGACGGTGATTCAGATCTCCTCTGTGGTGTGAAGCACTTTTTAAATAGGTCCTTTGTTGAAGAGCCGGTCTGACCATGATGCTCCATGCCTTAGCCACCTCCAGTATGGGTTATTTTAGTATAAAAATGGTTCAGAAACTTTCTTCATCATCATAGGTGCTATTTCATGCCAGCTGCTTTTGAGGTGAGATAGGTGGCAATGAAGGATGGGGATATTTTTTAGTTGTGGTGTCTTGTGTGTGGAACGCTCTTCCTCCATCCTTTCATCTGGCACCAGGATTGTCTGAGCTTTGACCACAGGTTAAGACCTTTTTATTCTGTGAGGCATTTTATCTTCCTTATCTGTGGTTTTAATTGTGTATGACTACTTAATCTCATGCTGCTACTGTTATTCTTTATTGTAGCTTTTATTGCTATTTTACACCGTTTTTTTTAAAAGATGGCATGAAATTTCAATCTGTGTTTTATGTTGCTCAATTCTTGCTCAGAGCTTTAATGTTATTGTTTTATGTTATTCGTATGTCTGGGAAATTGCCTCTAGCAAACTTTAACCAGCCTTTTAAAACAAACCTGTTATTAACTGTATATGAAAACACCAACGTTGTCCGGAAAGACCTTCTTCCAGGAGAACAACCACTAAACCACTACTGGAGCAGGCTTGAGTGACTGGCATATATGAGCGTTAGAGCTGATGGTAACCACTGGCCAGCTCAAAGAACAGAATAAGGATTTCTGAATGTGCAAGAGAATGGCATGAAAGAGAATGAAAGGGAACTCTACAGGCATTGTATTTATTAGCAGTTACACTCTAGCCACAAGATTAGCAATTATAATAGAACAAAGAAAAGAGAAGCTGTAGCCTTGCCTGAGTTTTTAAAACTTGCATAAAGATCTGTAGCAGTCTACAGTCCTTCCCTCCACATATAACTGGTCACTGGTTTGTTTCATTTTAACTAATGGCTGAACTGTTGGAAATTTTAAGGCTTGCCATCTCTGGGTTGGAAAATTCCTGGAGATTTGGGGCAGGGCCTGTGGTGGCTGGGGAGAAGGAGTGCTGCAAGGATGTGATGCTGTCACTGCAAAAGGCAAGAATGCAAGGAAAAGTCGCAAGCAGCAGGAAGAGAGGAAGATCCAACATGAGATGGATTGACTCAATCAAGGAAGCCAGGGCCCTCAGTTTGCAAGACTTTTGCAAGTCACGTACTCTCAGCCTTACCTACCTCAAAAGGTTGTCATGAGGACAAAATGGAGGAGAGGAGACTGATGTAAGCTACTTAGGGTCCCCACTGGGGGAAGTGGTGGGCTATAAAAGAAGTTCACCCTCTGAAGCTGCCATTTTCTCCAGGGGAACTGATCTCTGTAGTCTGGAGATCACCTGTAATTCCTGGAGAGCTCCAGGCCCCACCTGGAGACTGGCAACTCTACCTTCTACCATGATACATATTTTTAGTTGTGGCAGAGATGACAGGGAGGGATTATCATTAGTATGCTGCTTTATTGCTTCTAAGCTCCTTGGCAGAGGATCAAGAACTATATGGTGCTGGGAATGGCATTAATCCCACTGCTCTGCTGAGCTAAGTTCCTTTCCAAGGGCCACTTATATTGGAGGAAGACTCTTTAGGCTGGAGCATCTTCCCCTAGCATAGCCCAACAATAGGAGACATGCCACTGTGTGAATGTTATTTCTTTACAGCATTTATATGCCATGTTTTTTTTTACCTCAAAGGGACCTAAAGCTGCTCCCCAATATTAACAATATTCAATAATGCAAGGTACATTTTGCAAACTCTGGGATGGGGGAAGTCCTGGAGAATTTGGGGTGGAGCTGGGGAGGGCCAGATTTCAGAAGGGGATGAACCTCAGTGGGGTATAATGCTATAGAGTCCATCCTCCAAAGCAGCCATTTTCTCCAGGGGAACTGATCTCTGTAGTCTGGAGATGAGTTGTAATTCCAGAAGATCTCCAGGTGCTACCCTAAGAATGTGCTAAAACAAACAAAACAAAAGAGCTCCCAGGTTGGTCCTGATTGACAAGGCTGCCTAACAGAGACCTTAGGCTATGAGCCCCTTCGGCCCTGCCCAAGCTTTAAGTACCTATAAGATGAGAAAAACAGACTTAGTCCAGATGGAACACAACTACAGCTAGCAACATCTCCCTATAGACACTGGTAAAAAGAATAATACTGCCTATTATAATACTTTTACACTTATAGTACTCTCCTGTGCAGTACTCTCCTGTGCAGAGTTACACTGTTCCAAGTCCATGTAATCAATAGGCCTAGAAAGGTGTAACTCTGCTTAGGATGGCTCTGCTAGTTTTCCTTTGTTGGTCAGCATACTGGAAGCTTAAGGTGACTTTTAAATAATTTGATTATAAATCAACGTGTTGAACAGGTGTTAACAGGAATACGGACACTGGAACACACAGCCAGTAAGAACTAAACTGCAACACCAATTGTACTAGTTGCATTCATGAATCTTGCAAACTGCTTTTTTGGCAACTGTGCCATCCATTTCCCCGTGTAACCTGTCCCTTTGAGCTTTCTTTTTACCCCTTCAGCCCTTGATCTGTTCCCATAAACTCTGCAGGTGGCTTTGAACTGACCAACCAAATGGCTGAGGGATTCTTCTCCCTTGATTTCACACTGAGTAGAATCCTTTGTTAGTGACTGAGCCATGCCACTTCTAAAATAGAGGCCTTCAACAGTAGGAAGGCAACTAATAAGAAGCACCATTGCAGAAAGTTGTCTACAAAACTTGACAGGGAGAACTTTAGCAACTGTAGTGTATTGCACTATTATTATTAGTAGATTCACCACACCACTGTTTTGCTGAAGAGAGAAACAACACAAGAAAATAATAATAATAAAAAAGATGGGAAAACATGTGGTGGATGGTGCCTGGGAACAATAAAGTTAATTTTTGACACAACATTGAAAACTGCTGGAATTTATTAGAAAGATGTAAATGGGAGAGGCTGGATGAAGCTTACTTTAACCATACTTGGTGATACATTCAGGAATAAATTGCTTCCTTATGTTGCATTCAGGGCTGCCTTACATCAATGATTTCCACTTTGAACCTGGCACTTCTGCTTTCTGCACAGACAGTATTGGCTTGCAGGTGGTGACCTGCTGCTGAGGATACATCAAGGCACTGATGTTCACAGTATAGCTGATAGTTGGTGGAAATGAAATAATCTGTATCGACACATTTGGAAGTTTCACATCTTTTTCTACTTAACATGCTAACGTGATAATTGCTAGACTGATGATTTTTCCAGTGACACATCTCCCTTTGTCAATATTTAGACCTGTGTATAGAAAGCTTATCTAACACACCTGGCTAATTTTCACTTACTTTAAAAATAAATGGAACACGTTTATCTTGCAGGGTTGGGAGAACAAAAAAAAAACACAAAAAGGAAATTCCAAAAACGGTTTCTTTCTTCTTCTTGAAACCTGTTTGTTCTGCAGACTTACTGAGACAGGCTATATAATAAATGGCAGGGAACTCTGGTGCTGTCCAATTTTTTTTCTTACAGTGCAATAGTAATGTCATTCTGAAACTCTAGCTCTGTTTAGGATTGCATTGTTACTGTCTTTGTGCCTTTTTTGTTTTTACTTCATTCTGGTCAAAGATTGCAAAAGCTTAATGTTTACTTCCAGCAAATGCACTTGGCCACATTGAACCCCATTTGCCACACTGATGCCCACTTGCTCATCCTTGACAGATCCCTTTGGAGTGCCTCACAATCCTCCCTGGTTCTCACCACCCTGAACAACTTCGTGTCATCTGCAAATTTAGCCACTTCACTGCTTACTCCCAACTCCAAATCATTAATAAACACATTAAAAAGCATCGGACTGAGTACTGATCCCTGTGGTACCTCACTGCTTACCACCCTCCATTGAGAAAATTTCCCATTTATACTCACTCTCTGTTTTCTATTAATTAGCCAGTTTTTGATCCAGAAGAGGACTTGTCCCTATATCTCGTGATTATTGAGCTTACATAGGAGCCTTTGATGAGGAACTTTATCAAAAGCTTTCTGGAAGTCATGGTAAACAACATCTATTGGGTCCACCTTGTCCACATGTTTGTTCACTCCCTCAAAAAACACTAACATGTTAGTGAGACAAGATCTTCCCTTACAGAACCCATGCTGAGTCTGCCTCAATAGTTTTTGTTCATCAATGTGCCTACTAATTCTTTCCTTAATAACAATTTCCACCAATTTACCCGGTATCGACGTCAGACTGACTGGCCTGTACACATCGATGAGATCCAAACGGGCAGAGACTGACTAAGAGAGAGATCTTGGAGTCGTAGTAGATAACTCAATGAAAACGTTGAGACAGTGTGCAACTGTAATAAAAAAGGCCAACACTATGCTGGGGATTATTAGGAAGGGAACTGAAAACAAATTAGCCGGTATCATAATGCCCCTGTATAAATCAATGGTGTGACCTCATTTGGAGTATTGTGTACAGTTCTGGTCACCACACCTAAAAAAGGATATTATAGCATTGGAAAAAGTGCAGAAAAGGGCAACTAGAATGATAAAAGGGTTGGAACACTTACCCTATGAAGAAAGGTTAAAACGCTTGGGGCTTTTTAGCTTGGAGAAACGACGGCTGAGGGGTGACATGATCGAGGTTTATAAGATTATGCATGGGATAGAGCAGGTAGAGAAAGAGGTACTTTTCTCCCTTTCTCACAATACAAGAACTTGTGGGCACTCAATGAAATTGCTGAGGGGTTGGATTAGAATGGATAAAAGGAAGTACTTCTTCACCCAAAGAGTGATTAACACATGGAATTCACTGCCACAGGAGGTGGTGGCAGCTACAAGCATGGACAGCTTCAAGAGGGAATTAGATAAGCATATGCAGCATTGATCTGGTGTGATCTGGTCCATGGGGTCGCGAAGAGTCGGACTCGACTGTGCGACTGAACAACAACAAATGGAGCAGAAGGCCATCAGTGGCTATTAGCCACAAGGTATAGATAGGAACTCTCAGTCTGGGGCAAGTGATGCACTGTATTCTTGGTGCTTGGGGCGGCAACAGTGGGAGGGTTTCTAGTGTCCTGGCCCCACTGCTGGACCCTGGTATTTTTGGCCACTGTGTGACAGAGTGTTGGACTGGATGGGCCATTGGCCTGATCCTACATTGGCTTTTCTTATGTTCTTATGTGTGGGTTATGTCATTTTATCCTCACAATAACCTTGTGAGGTAATTGAGAGAGATACTAGTGACAGAACCCTAAACAGATGTATGTCCTTCTAGGCTCATTGCAGTCAGTGGGCTCAGATGGGTGTAATTCTGTTTCGGATTGCACTACAATCGTTCTAAAATCACCTGGGGTGTTCATGGCCAAGCTAGGATTTAAACCTAGGTTTCTTATCCAAGTCCAGCACTTTCTCCACAATACCACAGTAGCTTGTTTCTTTTCAGATTATTGTCAATATGATGAATACATGATTTGGAACCTGTGGTTTGGATCCCATGAATGAATTCTGTCCAAACTAGAGAGTATCTGTCAGAGAATAATATGCTTCCTTCTTTGCTAGCACTTCCATTTTGTACAGGGGCCTCCTGAAAACTATTGATTCTGTTTAAATGAAAGCTTTAGTGGAAGAGAAGCTTGCCCTGTGGCAGAGACTATCTAGCATGCATGGAACTCGTTTGCCAGAACCAGGCCCGATTGTGCAGTTGTTTGAGTGGTTCTGCATCAGTAAATGCCTGATGGGTGTTGATCGCAATCCAAATATGTAGTTAAAAAATAGAATTCACATTCCTTGAACTTGGGATGAGTAGTTTTGGACATATCTTTGAGAAGGATATGACAGATAATGGATAACGGAATAAAGGAAAACCTTTGTATCTTTCACAGCTCTTCCACACAGGAATGTGATGCTTTTAAAATAAACAAGATCATTATTCTTGAAACACAGCTCTATGACACCTTTGTGGTATCAGCAGGCTAGTTTTTAGGATAAAGCCTGTTGAATATGGCATAAGTATGGAATCCTAGGCCGTGATCACACGGGCAGTTTGGCCCAACACAGCTACTCCTCCCCTCCGGATCAAATGGGTGCAGTCAGACCGCCACATCTGTCAGGCATTCCCCAGTCATACTTATCACATCATAGGACGACTTGGAGCTGGGTTAAAAAGGCACCACATCACAAGTGGTGTTTTCAGTTCCCTGCGCAGTCATTGCGCATGGCCAGATGTCTGAACGCGGGGGAGTGCGTGCAGAACAGATTTGGCAGTCTGAACCTGCAGATCTGTTCTGCTTCTAGGGAGGTTTTTTTAAAAAAATTGCCTGTATGCGCATTAATTTTGAGTTTTTTTGGCTGCGCGCTCTGTGGCTGAGGTACTGCAATAATGTGGATGCTTTACCACAGGATGTCTCCGTGAGTAACTTGCAGCAGGGTGTGCTGTGTGGCTGATATGCCCCGCAACACTTTCAACCTGTTCAATTACAGGTGGCACTATATTGTGCCAAGCCGCCAGTGTGGCCACGGCCATAGATTGAAACTGCATGCAGAAATACACAAACACATTATACTGAATTAGACCTTTGGTTTATCAAGGTCAGCATTGTTTACTCTTGACTGGCAGCAGCTCTTCAGGGTATCAAGCAGAGGTCTTTCATATGAGTTACTACTTTTTTTTTTGACCCCTGAAGGGGAATTTTTATTTTTATTTTTGCATTCTCTACACACTACACACTACAAATATGGAATGGGGAAAGGAATACTAATGCCCTATCACTATTACTATGGGAAATGGGTCAGGGAGATATAGATACATATAGTCTACTGGATAGGGGAAGGAAAACTATCATTCTATTCTAAATCTCCTACTGGATATGGGGATAGGATAAAGACTAATACAAATCACGAACTGAAAAGCTAAAAGAATAGATCTTTTTAACCTAGTAGTAAAGGTTATATAGAGATTAGTTCGATTATAAAAATATAACGTTATTAGCTTGGCACAATTACTGCCCTTAGCACTCATGCTTTAGTTTTAGAGTCTTTTCTTCTTAGATTTCTTTGTTTTTTGCAGTTTGGGAGTGGCCTCTCCTTTCTCCGATTCAGATGATTCTGATGACAAGGAAGTTTGGCTTGTTGAGTCCTGTGAGTAGGCCTCCTCCTCCTCTTCTTCTTCCTCCACATCCGGTTTTAAATTATTTTCCTTCTGCTTCTTTTTTACATTAAACATTTGATCCATAAATCTTTCCGCTTTTGGAACAGAGTCAATTTTATATTTTTTATCCTGGTAATTAAAACTCAACCCTTCCGGGAATAGCCATCTATATGGTGTTCGCTTTTTTTGCATAGATGTCTTTCAAAATTTTTATCTCTTCATTCTTGATTTTTAAGGATTCCCCCATTGTTGACTTTAGCACCAGTTCTCTGGTTGATCGTTTCATGAATTTTAAGTAAGTTTCCCCTGGAAGTTTATTTTTCTTTATAAAATCCGGATAAGTCCTGTACGCCACATCCATTTACTTAATTAAGTCTTCTTGTTTATAATCCATTAGTGGGGCCAAGGCAACCACCAAGAGTTCCTTTAAGTCCTCATTCTTATCCTCAGGTATTCCATGGAAATGTAGAACATACATGGATCTTTTCTGCTGGAGCTGTATTAGTTGGGTTTTATCCGAGGATCTCTCCTTCTCTGCTTCATCCACTCTTTTATTAATACTCTCAGTCTGTTTTTCCATCTTTTTCAACGTTTTCTCAGTTGCTGTGGTTCTCTTGTCCATCTGCTTTAATTGTTTTTGCATATTATCTAGTTTGGTGTTGAGAGTAGTCATCTGATCCTTAGAGGGTGCAGTACATTTGCTAACATCGAAGAGAAGTCTATAGATGCTTCCTGGTTCTGGGAGGGAATTGTTGGTATGTTATTTTCGGTCACCAGTTTTTTCTCCAGCGCTCTCTGTCCTCTCCCAGCCATAATATCAACAAGAAGTAAGTTTCCCAAAACAAAGCAAAAGTTATGCGTTTTAATTCCGCTTCGTATATTTTAGCAGCTTTTGCGTTCGCTTAACTTCTTATATGCTTGGTTTGGCTCAGAGTCTCTTTATTTTCGCTTTAAAACCGTTTTTACAGTTTACTCATGTGTGGGGGGGCTTGAAATCTCCTCCCCCCATGCTTCAAACTTAGGCACTTCCAATTACTACCAAGGCTACATTCGCTTATTTTTCACCCGAGCTTTGCTTAACTCACAGTTTGTAGCCTTGGAGATCTTTTGGAAGACTTTTTAGAAGTTTGGTCATGATCGCTTGCTCTGGCAGTCGTCTCTGGGCGCCATGCTGGCTCTGCAGCGATGGTACCTATTGGGGAAGAAGGTGAGCCTCAATTCCTTGGGTGTCCCCTTGGAAGAGGCTCTCCTCAGCTCCCTAGGCTGCGGGTCTCCTACAGAGACCCCAGGGAGGGGTCTGGGATGAACTTGAACCCCTCCCATCAGCCAGGTCTCGGCGCGTTTCCATCTAAGCGAGACGAGACGTGTCTGAGCGGCGAAACACTTAAACCGGAAATCTCCATATGAGTTACTACTTGATCTTCTAACTGGAGATCATGGGGGTTGAACCTGGGGCCTTCTGTATGAAAATCACATGCTCTTCCTCTGACTCACAGCTGCTGCATAGGATCATAGAGATCATATATCATGTTTCAGTATCATGTGCAATTAGAAAGGTTATGTTTCTACATCCCCATCTCATAGTCAAACAGGTTCAAAACCCATTGGATTATCTGTGTTTGCAAACTCCTCTTTAACCTAAGTGCACAGGAAATTTCCTGCCTTGCTATATTTCCCACTATGAGTGGCATCTGTCCTCACGCAGTCATGCCAGCATAGCTTTATAACACGGGCTTGTTTTGTGAAACAAGCCTAATTTGCAGTGCTAACAGTGGGCAATCACTAATCTTTTTGTCTCTGCTGGCTGTGTGATTATGCTGTATTCAGCGTCGGGATCTGTTTTGAAATTCAATTTTTGTTCATTTATTCCCAGTGTCACAAAGCAATCTGTTGTAAAGTCCTGCTTTGTACGCTCCGGGGAAGAATCAAGCAAGAAGTTTGTTTCTGCCTGTTCATCATCCTCTTCCTCATCATCAGGCCTTTATTTGACAGCTGCATGTTCATTAATGTATTTTGCTTTTGTCTCCCTTTTCAATTTGTGCTGAGGAAAACACATTTCTCTCGAATAGTTTGCTTTTATTGCATGTGTGATCCTCTGCCCCTTATGCTGGGAATCTTTGCATTGTGTTGTTATTGCCTCCACATTTATTAGAAACAAATCTGGTCTCTGCCACTTGTTTACCCTCATTGTGTCTTTATGTATGGGTATCTGTTTTTAATTAGGCACACTCTAAATCATTCACTGCTTGCTAACACTTTCATTTGGGAAGCACAGTTTTCAGTAACCCCGCAAATATCCTGAGTGCTTTGCAAAATCAAACCCATATCTCAAAATAACTTTGCCATAGTCTCCCATTAATAGTGACACACTCACACACACATATGCAGACATACAATCAGTCTGTAATTAATCCATCTGCTAGCTGTTCAATTTTACACTGTGTATTAATTAAGTGCTTATTTTTCCACAATTCAATGGTCAATGGCTAAGCCTACTAAGAAAGAGCATGGCTTTCTCACATGACATGCACTCATCAACTCCATTTCCATTAAGATATGCAACCATAATCCATGACCCAGACAAGACAAAATAATTTGGATTTAAGATGATTTACCACTATTAGTCAATGGGGCTAAATCAGCCTAGAGTCTAATATTTTTTTATTTTAGTTGGATGACATAGCCTGCTTCATCTTGGAGTTCAGAACAGAGGATGATGATAAAATAAAAATGTAATAAACAATTATACTTTTTAAAGCAATATGGTTTGGCTTAAAAACCTTTTGTAAATACAGTAAGTTTGCAGATGCCATTTATATTGCCTTGCCTTCCCTCCCAGACTTGACTGCACTTTTTGAAAAGTTCCCGCTGAAGGTTGAGGGATCCTACAGATGGGACGATACAGCAAAAGGGATATCTGTGGAGACTGGACAGAACTGCCCCTCGCTCTTGTGCAAGTGGAGCTCAGTCTTGCAAAACATGACTCATTAGTGCAAGAGTGAGGTGCACCTCAAGCTTTCCATTGTGAGCCTAACTATAAACCAAGGTCATTGGGAGAGGCCCTGCACCAAGTTCCTATGCTTTCCAATGGTTAGTATGTGGCTCCATACCAGGAAACAGTGACAGCACCCCATTTGGGTGTCCCTATCTCCAGAATCTGTTGACCACGATTTTCTCAGTTTTGTGAGGCTTCATCTGGCCTGCATATTGATATCATAAACAGAATACTTCTGTGCAATATTCCATAGTCATATGCACTCAAGTTGGCTCCGATTGTTTAGCACAGGTATAGCCGGAAGGCTGAAACTAACACACCATTTGCCAATGCCATTGGAGACCTTATTTTTTGCTGTGGTAAGCAAATACTGCTTATTGTTCATGATCAACAATGGATTCTATTGTGTTTGTATAGGGATGGAAGCATTTTTGTATGGGTTTTTAAAATAACAATAGAAGTGGCAATAAGGGAGCTTCCGGTTTATGGTGACATGCTGGCAGATGCGCGATCTGTGTGCTAGCGGTTAGGAGGGGGGACGATTGCTTGTTACCCCCCCGGAGCCTTTGTGAAAGGCTCCTAGCCATGGGGCTTTTGGAGGGTGGCCTCTTCACCAGCACATTGCTGGGGAATTGAGGCACTCCCCTGCCCCGACGGTCCTGCTGCTATGCATCCGAATTGGACTAGAGCCGCTGACCGGGACAAGCATCGGAGATCGAGCGTTTTAAACGAACTTTTAAGTGAGGTCTTATGACCAACAACAAACAGTGAGTCGAGTAAAAGCAAAATGCTGATAATTTAAGAAGAAAGCCCTCCCCTGGGAACGGCGAGAAAAGCGAACGGGGGAGGGGCCCCTCCCACACGCATAAATTAAAAAGAGAGTTAACAAGGGGGGGAGCAGAAGTTAAAACGCAGTAATCTGTTAAAGAAATTTACCAGAGCGCGGATAAGCATATGGGCGAATTTCAGAGACTTTAACAAATTTATACAAAAGTAAGCAATCCATAAAAATGGTGTGGGAAAAAACGGAGAGAGAAAAACAAGCAAAAGTGAAACCACTGGGGAGCATGAGCCCACGGCCAGAAGAGACCACTGAGTTCTCTAAACTTTTGGTGGACTCTTTGCGCCCTCTACTGGACCAGATGGCTAACATTAATCAGCAGCTGACAACTCTAAATCAGAACTTTGCAAATCAGCAGCTCCAACTGTCTGAAACTACAAAAAAAGACAGAACAAACAGCTGAGAAAGTCAAGAAAGAGGTGCAAATGCTGGGAAGGAAGCAA
>NW_015160859.1:305912-316876 GCF_001447785.1 Gekko japonicus | reverse complement strand
AAATAATCTGCCTAGCGAGATAGTAGTTAGATTCTTGAAGAGACACATGAGGAATTCTATCTTGAAAGCAACTACAGGAACACCCTTGAAAATTGGAGGCAACACCATCAGGATTTTAAAAGACATCCCATTTGAAATAAGGAAGAAGAGGAAGAAGTACAAAGACTTAATCCTTTTTTTACAAACAAACAGCATTTCCTACAGATGGTTAATCCCTGAATGCGTCATTTTCAAACTGCAGGACAAAAAAGAAAAAAATGACTCTGTTTCCAAAGCACGTGAGTTCCTGAGATTGCAACTGGGAGAACCAGCTAAGGATGCTAAAGAAGAAGATGACAGCAAATCTAGCGGTGAACTGGACTCTGTGTCTTCCAGCGAGGATTCTGCTTCAGAAAAGGGGGCGGCTGCCCCTAAATGTGAATACTAATTGAGGATTAGAAAAGATAAAGCAAAGTGAAGGCTGAAGGACTCTGAATGGTGCCTTAAAGCATGTGATATAAATGATGCTCTTGGGGTTTTCTTTAAACAGTAAAAAATGGTTAAAAAGATAAATAACTTAGCTTAATTGACTATGTTCAATGTAGTGTAAGCATTTTAGACTAACACTTATATAAGCTGATGTAATGATCTCCTATACTTGGGGTTTTAGTTAGTAGTGGTTTTCTTTCCTTTCTCCATAGATGTAGATGTTCCCTCCCTATTTTTTCGGTATAGTTTGTAGTTTATAGAAAATCCAATAAAAATCCCCTCTGGGTGGCAAAAAAAGAAAATAAGTGGCAATAAGGAATGCTTAAGTACCTGCTAGTTTGACTCATGTTTTGCTTGCCAGTTGTGAGTAGGGAGTCAGTTTTTCAGCAGGTACTTGGCCGTGTGCAGCATTAGCCTGTTCATTGGGGATTTTTTATGTGTGTGCATTCAAACAGTACAGTAATATTACAATCATGAGTATTTCATGCATGTGAATGGTAGTCCTAGTTTCCCCTCTCCCCCACAGAGGCAGTCAATTGTATGAATAGTGAGCAAATTAATCTACCAGCCAAAGATTATAAATAAAAACTGTATTTTAATGTATTTTTAGGATTTATTTAAATCTATATTGTTATCTAAATAAATTAAATAAATAATTTAATTTGTATGCAGAGTACATCATGAGAAATGCCGGCCTGAATAAATCACAAGCTGGAATTAAGATTGCTGGGAAAAACATCAACAACCTCAGATATGCAGATGATACCACTCTAATGGCAAAAAGTGAAGAGGACCTAAAGAGCCTCTTGCTAAGAGTCAAAGAGGAGAGTGCAAAAGTGGGCTTGAAACTCAACATAAAACCCCCCTAAGATCATGGCATCTGGCCCCATCACTCCTTGGCAAATAGAAGGAGAAGTCATGGAAGCAGTGAGGAAAGCTATGGCATGCTCCTTGGAAGGAAAGCTATGGCAAACCTAGAAAGCATAATAAAAAGTAGAGATATCACCCTGCCAACAAAAGTTCGTATGGTCAAAGCAATGGTATTCCCTGTAGTAATGTATGGCTGTGAGAGTTGGACCATAAGGAAGACCAAGCACCAAAGATTAGATGCTTTTGAACTATGATGCTGGAGAAGACTCTTGAGGGTCCCTTGAACTGCAAGGAGATCAAATCAGTCAATCCTAAAAGAAATCAACCCTGACTGTTCCCTGGAAGGACAGATACTGAAGCTGAAGCTCAAATACTTTGGTCACCAAATGAGAAGGGAGTACTCACTGGAGAAGACCCTGATGCTGGGAAAGATTGAAGGTAAAAGAAGAAGGGGACGGCAAAGGATGAGATGGTTAGACAGTGTTATCAAGGCAATTAACATGAAATTAAGCAAACTCCGGAGCACGACGGAAGACAGGAGAGCCTGGTGTGATGTGGTCCATGGGGTCGTGAAGAGTTGGACTCGACTGTGTGACTAAGCAACAACAAATGTTGTTATCTAAGTTATTTTTAGCCTGCACATTTTCACCCAGCCTTATGGGACCCTTCCCCTTATGTATTTATGTGTGTGACCTGACTATCCATGACCTGACTATCCATGACTACTGTGCGAATGCAAAAGTGGCTTGCAAGTGGCTTGCAAGGCAGAAAGAAATGAAATCAAAACACTATAGCTTTTGGGCAGCCAGAAAGCTGTTTAGCAGCCTTATACTCTATGGCTAGCAATACACCATCAACAGGAATAGTACGTAAAAGGAAACATGTTATACTGACAATAACTCAGCAGTTGGACATAATTAGGTGCCTTGAAATTAGAGAAAACCATACCCAATTGATGCATGACTTTGGCATTGGGTTGCCAACTATCTATGATACTAGGGTGGCAGAAAACAGATCTAATAAAATTTGCATCTCATTTGGAGACAACCAAAGCAACTGAGAAATACTTAAATAATCTAACGTTTACTTTTTTCATGAGAAAACAGAAAGAAAGTGCTATTAATTGGCAAATTTGATTAACCAGCAAACTCCATTCCCTAGGAGTGCTGGATAATGAAACTTTTACTGCATAAATGTGGCCTCTGGTAGATTTTATCTCTGCCTTTGCAACATTATAACATTTGCATTTATTATAGCCTTTGCAACATTGCCAGTCCCAAATGCTGGTGTTGTCCTTCATGTAATATTAGTGTCCACGTACAACTCCCTCATCTCAGCAATACCCCCCCCCCGGCTACTCATAATGTATGGACTTTTCCAATTGGATATTAAGGGATGATGGCTGACCACCATCAATATTCGCAAATCTATGTGTTTCCCTAAAACGTTCCTAAGAAGGCCAATATAAAATTCTTGTCCCCAGGAAAACTAAATTGGCAAATTTGAGGCAGAATAACCAGCTTAGTTTTCTGGACTCAGTGTTCTGAAAAATGCTACCAAGTGGAGGGAGAAAACTTTCTGTTTATAGTATGTACAGTTGTTATAGTCTTTTGATTTGCTGGATATTGTGGAATATTATATTATTGATGTTGTGGAGTAGCACATCTCATCAGATTGTATGGAAATATTGTAAAATTAAAAATGCATTAATAGACACAGTTTATAGTCTCTCTTGCTCTCTCCTGAGATATAATTTCTTTAGGATCATAAGTGAGGATTATGAGACTGTTTAAAGAATTTAGCGTGTGACAGTTTGGATTACGTCAGTGCTATTTTGTACAGAAATGTGTCCTGACACATATATAAATTGTCATGATTTCAGGCACCTGCCACCCAATAATGTGCCCTTTTCTCACCTCAAAAGGTACATGCCTGTAACTGCTGCCATTTTGTGTGAAAACATGTCCTGACACATAGGGTATACACACACACACACACACACACACACGGACACCCTGCTGCAACTTTAGGGGCATTTCCCACAGCAGATGCTTCAGTAGAAATTCTAACTGCAACTGTCCCTATCACTTCCTTTGTCTCACTCTGAGTCTTTGATGGTGAAATATTTCAGTCGGTGATGTTTATTTTTCAAGCTAACATGCAGCACAGTTTTTGTAAAATGTGGCAAGAAAGCTGGCCAAATGTGACTGGCAGTTCTCCAAAGAGATAAAGGAAAAACATTTCATTTATGATGCCATGATCTACAGTAACTGATGGATAGCTTGGCACATGATTACTCATGCCTTACAAAAATGGTTTTTATGTGTTTGTTTGAACAACCATCAACATGACACATACACCTCTGCATTATGCTGCATGAACAAACAGGGGTCCTACTGTTGGCTATGGACAAAGAAAGGCCTGTGCTTAAATTACAGGTATAGATATCTCTTTCTTTCATAGGCAAACATTATCTTTAGAATTATGACAAAGTACTTAAAAAAATAATTCTTAGTTCACTGAAGTAGTGGTCAAAATGACAGAACTCTCAGGAAGTGTAGGACCTAGATTCCTTAGGTACCAACTCTTCATAAAGTCTTCAGAGGCATCATTCCATGGTCACTGTAGTCCCTGAAAATGGTTGTACAAAACTGCCTCATCATTCAAGTTATACATATGTGTGTAAGAGTGTGTGTGTGTAAGTCGAGCTGTGGAAAATATTCTGCATTATTTACTAGAAGGATATAAGATCTGAATGCCTCTTATATTTCATGATCAGAACTGGGTCATTCACACCACAGCCAGTTCTTATCCCTCTACTCTCAGAGGCAAGAATATTACTAAATGGTAACTTTCTTTGCAGGAGTAGTAGCAAAACTGTGAAAGTATTTTTTGTAGATAAAATTGTGATTGTCATGGTCAGGATCTTTTTAATTATTTTTTCTCTCTTAGCTGTTTATGCAGACAGTGATAATCTGTGGATTCTAACAAATGCCACGACTGATCTATTTAATTTACTATTGAAGTCCAATAATCTGTCTACTGGATCATATTCACTATTAATTTACATTCAGCTTGCATTCAGAGAGGTTCAAAGTTTGAACCAACCATATGAAGCAAAGCCTTACCTCATTTCAGGCAGTATGCTTAACATTTCTGAAGACATGATCATGAGTGAACTTCCAACAGTTTGCTTGGCAATTTCCAACTCATCATCTCAGCAATTCTTCAGAAAGCAACTTCAGAGAGCAACGTTGCCATCAGCTAAGCAGCATTTTAAAATCTCATCATACTCCTATTATAGTGAATCATCATTTTGGTAGACTGTCTATAATATAAGTTGGTGGCATCACAGGGAATATGGCAAGGAAAAGGGGAAACCCAGTTTGTTTCCACATCCAAATACCTGCAGGGCAATCCCAAGGACACTTTCCTGGTGGTAAGTCCCACTGAATACACCTGAGTAGGAGTAGACCTGCTTAGGACTGAAAAGGACGACATCACAATGCTATGTATCAAATAATATTTGGCTATGTGATGAAATCACCTAGGCTTGTGAAACCTATCAAGATTGAAAGCAGGAGAAAGCAAAGTTAGGAACAAAAAAGGTGCCCTGCTGGAACAGAGCATCTACTCCAGCATCCTGTTTCCCAGGGGTCAACAAATGGACTATAGAGGCTAAGGCATTTCTCTGATGCTATTTTTTAGCACTGGTACTCAGAGGTTTACTGTTCCTGGGTATGGGGGTTCCCTTCAGTCATCATGGCTAGTAGCCACTGATGGAATTATCCTCCATGAACCTCTCTCTTATCATCTTAAGGCTGTCTATGCTTGTGGCCATCACTACATCAACAGGCAGTTAATTCACCATTTCCAGTGCCAAGCTAAGCACCCTTATAAGACCACTTAGGATGACACTGGAAATTATTCATTGCATGAAGGAGTAGTTAACTTTCATTTAAAAGTTACTAAGTAGATGAACATTTTAACAGGGTATGCTGATTTTTTGGGTTTTTAAATTTTGTTTTGCAACACTTCTGGAAAAGTCTGTAAAAACTTAAGTACTGTTAGCTTATTCATGTTTTTAAACACTATCTTTTCCAAAACACTTTTTAAAAAATGGATAAAGTAGAAAGCAGAATGTTAATACAGAATGTGGGTCCTCACTGTCTGTCCATTGCATCCACGTGCACAGTTCTTATCCACCCATAATTTGCTATCTGCAATATCTGAGGCCTCACATATTCTATATAAATAGTGTCTCCTAAAATATGATCATCTCAGAGAAGAAGTGGATCAATGTTGCCTCTCATGGTGCCCTTATCACCTTCCCCCCCCCCAAATAATATCTCTTGGTACCTTAAATATCCTTTGACCTTCAGGAATCAGTGGTGTAGATAAATCCATCACTCCCTTGGTATCAGAGTCTCTCAATTCAGGCATGTATTTCCCTAAGTGTTTATAAGATTAAGTAGCCTGGCAGCCTGAGAGCTCCAAGGGCACATTAATCATGTCTCTTTTGTATGATTCTCCAGAACTTCTTACACGCCTGGCCATAAGTAACAGCTCAGGTTTGCCAGATCATAAGCTTTCTTCTCCATGTCTCCTTCACAATGTAGACCTCCCTGGAAACCTAATAAAGTATTGAAGAAGGACTATTGCCGCATCTCTGGACCATTGTCAACATGTCTGGGTCATACCTCACACCCATTTGAGTCAATCATGTGCAACCAGAAACATGTCTTCATCTCCATCATATCACCTAGGTATACTTCCCTGGTACCCCTTAACAACAGAAAGTTTGAACTGCCCTATGGCAGCCCGTATTCTGAGCTTTGTATAAAGTCTGCCTGTGTGCATTACATAGAGCTAATACAGGAACAGAACTTCCAAGACAATTTAAGTTAAACAAAAGTTATTTAACTCAAAATCCTCCAAAATACAGGAAAATATAACAAGATCTATCTCTCTAGATGGACAGGGATATATATAACTAAACATAAAAGTATAACAGTGAACAGAAACTCATCACAGATAGTCTCAAAGAATTCAGTCAAGTAACTGGTTCTTGATTGCAACAGCTTTGCGGTGAACCAAAGCACTGCTTCCTTCTCTAGTCCACCAAAGAGCTGGTTACTTCCAATGAAGTCTTCTTACAAAAAGGAAAAAAAATGGGCACAACAGAAATTTGAAAAATATAGAAAAGTGTCCAGTAGCACCTTGAAGACTAATAAAATTTGTGGTAGGGTATGAGCTTTTGTGAGTCACTGCTCAATTCTTCAGATACAGCTAGAATGAGTCCATCTTCCCTTCCCTGCTCAACTTGATCAATCTGCTCCATCCGCCTTAGGACACTGCCTGCACACCAACTGGTGCCAGCACCAGTTGTTTCTGGTTTCCCTGAGAGAAATGTGCCCACCCTGACATTGTTGCAACAGCCACTGTAATTAGAAATGGGTAAGCTGCTATCAGGAAGTATTTTAATGATTTATTCAGATGAAATTGTTGATGTTTTAATGAATTATTATTTATTGTTTTATTATATGTTGTGAGCCACTCAGAGCCCGCTTGCAGGGTAGGGGGGATATAAACTGAACAAATAAATAAAAATAAAATAAAATATATTGGAAAATGAAGTGATTTCAGATGCCAAATGACATAAGCAGGCAAATGACACTAGCAGGTGTGATTGGATTCGGTGTGATAGGCAGAGAGGTCGTAGGAATGGAGAAATCAGCATTGGTAATGAGACAGGAAACCTAGGTCTTGATTCAGTCCAGGTGGATGCATTGTCTTGAGCATCTTTATCAGTTGCAATTCAGCCGTCTCTCTAATCTTCCTTTGAAATTCCTTTGTAAGATAACTGCTACTCTTAGGTTAGCAACTGAATGTGTTGGAAGGTTAGAAAAATATAGCCCTTATTTTGTGCCACAGCAACTGACTATCCCTCTGCTGCTAATCTCCATTCATTGGCTCCAGCCCTTCTAAGCTGATCCAGCTAGTTCTTGGGGGCTAGATATGCACCAATCAGATCCTAAAGATGCACCAATCACAGTGCGACCTAAATTTCACCAATGGGCAGCCAGATCCTACACTTTTGCCACTGTGGATTCTAGTACTGCACTAGATTTGGCCAAGAGCACTGCTTCCATTTGCACCCAGTTAAATCCAGATACATGAGAAGGGCAAGTAAGTATTATTGTGCCCTTGGAGCTCTCAGGCTGCCAGGCTACTTAATTCTCATAGTTGGTTCTAGGATCTTCTTCACTCGCTGAAACCACAGCATGCTGAAATCACTATACCCTCATCCTCAAGACGGGCAGAGTATGCTTTCCCTATTCCCTACTCTCATTCTTCTTCCCTTTCTGGAATTTACCCTCCACATCTTCCAGTCCACTTCTGCTCTCAACAACTGATTGACACAATCCCTGCTTTTTTAATGGGGATCTGTATGTGGAGTTATGGCTGCTTGTAAGTGCATACAGTTATACTGGGGCCATCATCTTCTAACCTCTTTTTAGAAATGTCCTTCTGAACATTCTTTTTTGCACAGACAAAAGTGCGAGGGCCTTTTTGACCTTCTCAGGCAGGCTGTTCCCCAAGCAGGGAGCCACTACTGAGAAGGCCCATGAACAGGCAGCTGCCAATCTTACTCATTTTCAGAGTGGCACCTTCAGAAAACTTTGCTCAGATGAGTGAAGCTGTTGCAGCGGAGCACAGGAAAAGAGGCAGTCCTCTGGGTATGTGGCTCCAAGACCATTAAGGGCTTTGCAGATGATAACCAGAATTTTGAACTGATCATTAACCAGTGGAATGGCTGCAAAATGGGTGTGACTTGTGTGTTCTGCCTAATGTCCAATATTAACAAGGCAGCGACATTCTATACCAACTGGACTTCAAGGGTAGATGCATTTAGAGTGCATTACAATAATCTAGCCTTGAGGTAACCCTAGCATAAATCCATGTAGTCACATCAGCTGAGTCAAGGTGGAGGGGGCAACTTCTGGGCAAAATGCAGATCGTAGAATGTCTTTTTGCTGCTGCATTAACTTGCTTCTCTAGTAATAGTGCTAGGACAGTAATACGCCTGGGGTCTTAATTGAGTGTCAGCTAGACCTCACTGAAAGCAAGGGTCACAATGTTTTTTAAGAACTCAGCCTTACCAATCAGCATTGCTTCTGTCTTGTCAGGATTCAGTTTGAACTTGTTCACTCTTTACCATTTAACCACAGCAGTAATGCACTGGTTCAAGATCTCTACAGCACTGTCAGACACTCTGGATGAAGAAATATAGAGCTTGGTGTCATCAGCATACTGATGACGGCCTAAACCACTGACCTTCTGTTATCAGTTTAGAAACACCTTCAGACCAACACAGATCCTCTCTTTCAGGGGTCATTTCGTAGAAAAAGAGGTGCAGGAGCTCATTAGCATAACTTATTTGCATAACTTACTTGCATCTGCCACACCCCCTGACATCACCGGAAGTGTGTCACAAGGCAACACCCACCACTCAGACTCCACTGGACTGTTTTGGATTGCTAACTATGGGGGGGGGGGCGCGCGCAGATCTGCCCTCACAGAGGAGTGAGAGCTTGTACCTGAAGGTGAGCCGGGAGGGGGTTTTCTGCAACTTACCTGGCTGCTTCTTGCTCCTTGTGGCCCAACTGAGGGCTGCTGGGAGCAGGGGGTGGGGCTTGTTGCATGTGCCTACCCCCTGGGCTCCTTACTGCTGGAGCTCCGCTCCTGTGCGCTCCCGCAGGAAATTACCCCTGCTCTCTTTCAACCTCAATGCTTTTACAAACATACCTCTGCATTTGTTTAGCTTTTGAGTGACATCAAACCCACCCTAAATACAGCTGTCACCTTGACAGCTCAGATCTTGCATATGCTCAGAAACATCATGTATAGATCTTTAAAAATCTTTTTAAGAATTCCACATCCTCTAAAATTCCTCAAAGCTATTTGTCTTTTTGGAAAAACAGTGCAATTATTCAATTTTTTAAAAATTAAAGATTTAATTCTCAATAACTTTTTTCTCCATGCCTTTCTCCTGGATTCTGTGATTTTTCAATCCTCTGTGTTCCTGCATGTACATATATGTTCATACTTCCACTAATATCCTATAATCCAACACTTGGTCTTCAGTGTTACTTTTGACAGTTTGTATAATCTATTCAGGATGAAGGGGAGGAGGCTCAATTCATTCCCCCATCCTGCCGCAATAAAAAATTGGTACTGAAGTTGACAGCACTAAGTATCTGTTTGGTGCCACATGCACAGCTCCAACTCCAGTGTCATATGTGGCCCTTGAATGCTGGGTGTAGGTCTGAGTGGTAACAACTGGCTATGCAGCAGACCTTTGCACAAACCTAATCACAGTGGAGTCTCAAACACAATTCAAACTTGATGATTTCAATGGATGAGTTTAACTATGTTTGACTCCATCCTGCTCCAACCAATGGTTCTATGACAGCTCACTGTAATCTGAGGGCAGATCAAACTGAGAGATTATCCAATACAATTTTAAGATTCTTTCAAGCCAAAGGCTGTTCTTACGTACCTGCAGCCCTGAAACTTTTTCAAGCCAAAATTATCAATCAGCTCCTTTATGGTATCTACCTAGGTATCTCAGCTAACAGTTTATATCTACTAGAGAAAATTCAAACTAAGTTCCTTTGATCTATTTTACAAGTTCCACCCAATGTTTCCAATTCTTTACTGCGACTGGAAACTGGACAAATAAGAATTTTTTTGGCCTCAGCTTTTTTTTTGGCATAGGATAAACAAAAACACAAAAGGCCTACTCCCTTTCATAAACCAAGATCAGCATCAACAGAAATGGATACATCTAACAGAGAGTAACTTAAGTATATAGGCTTCTCTCCTGACACACTGTTGACCCAAGATATCAATATTGTAAGATCTTTAATTAAGCAAAGGGTCCATGACACTGAATGCCAGCTAGATCTAATAAAACACCCACATTTTATGAATTTTGAGAAACACAAATATACTATAAATATGGCCCAATATCTAAAAAATGTAGAATATCCCCCTCATAGGAGGGCTTTTACCCTTGCTAGACGCGATGTATTGCCATCTAAGGTAACAGAAGGGAGATATCAGATATTGTGTAGGTCTTGTTAGCTGTGTAGTTTTAGTAGGTACCCATGTCCTGGTTCCTTAATTTGTATATAAGATCCCATACACTGAAAGGATATGTGCATGCTCCCTCGGTGAGGTGGAAACATTGGAACATATTTTTATTCGTTCCTTTTATAAGGAAGTCAGGGACAAGACAATCCTCCCTATTCTGGAACAGTCCATGCTTATATCGGATAAGATAGCCTTGAAGAAATTACTGCTTGATGAAATACCAGCTGTCACTAGAGTGACAGCTAGGTTCTGTGCCCAGGTGATTAAACAGAAGAATAGTTTAAACAGGAGCTTCGCTTTCTGATTTTGAGGAGCCAATATATTAATGACCATATGTATATAATTTTATAATTTTATTAATATAGATTATTGTTGGATTAGTTCCATTATAAACTGGATGTACATTTTATAGCAGTTTTGTATTGTATCCTATTTTATCCTCTTTTTATCTGGTCTATGACTGTTCT
>NW_015160859.1:285578-305707 GCF_001447785.1 Gekko japonicus | reverse complement strand
CCTCCCTCCCTCCCTCCCTCCCTCCCTATTAATCATCACATTTGTTATCTTTTTCTTTTATATTATTTCACTCTTCAAAGCATATCCAAAGGGATCATATTTACATTCCAGAAAGGTAGCCCTTGTTAACTTGTTACAGCACCAGAAAGGCTAACAAATTTGTGGGATAAATTTTCATCAACAGAATAGAGCTCCTTGTTACCCAGGCACTTCTTGCTCACATGATCTGGAGTTTGTAACTGTTTTGACTGCTCATACCTACCATAGCACCCCACCCCGTACCTTTATTTTTTCTGTGTGGTCCTCTATTGAGTCAAACGTATTTAATTATGGAGCTCTTTAAAAAAGGGGGAAATTCTAGTCTTAATATGTTTCCCCAAACAACTGCAATCAAACTGCCAATCACTTCTCTAATCTAATTAATATCTTCCTTGAACATCTTTCAAAGTTAATTCAGCTCCAAAATTACAACAATACCAAAATTAACCTGCTTTTTCAATTTTTTCATTTATTTCCTTTTAATACAATTCAGACACTAACTAGTATTAATCCATATCAAAATTACTAATCAGTTTTAACTTCTGATCAGTCACCCAATATATGCCCACAAGGTTTCTTTCATATATTGTTCTCACTTCTACATCAATCCTACATTTCAGAAAGTAATTAATTAGTATCAATTAACTTATATCTTCATTCCTACTTATTGTATAATCAATTTCCAACTTAATTTCTTAACATTCACTCAGTATTCTAATCACCCCACTCCCTATTCCTAACAAAGTCAAAAACCTAATTATCACTCCTTAAACAATTTCCAATTAATTGCTTAAATCCACTCTATTATTCAAGCTGAACTAAACATGGATTCTGGAAGGAGGCAGAGAGAGTTACAGAAGCATGTTCATGACCCTTGCCTCCTGCTAAAGAACGTAATTTCTCCCTTCAATTTCTGATGCCTTTGTGCTTTCTGTGGAGAAGCAAGGTTGCCAGCTTCCAGCCGGGAGTTGGAGTTCTCCAGGAATTACAGTTGATCCCCATAGACCTGGAGAAAACAGCTACTTTGAAGGGTGGACTCTACAACATCACATTCCTGTTTTCATTCCGGCTGAGCTCCCTCCCCTCCCCACACTCTGTCCCCAGCCTTCACACCCAAATATCCAGGAATTTCCCAGCCTGGGGTTGGCAACCTTAAGAGAGGCTCCTACTTTAAGGAAGCTGATAAGGCATTTTATCCTATTATTTTATAAGTATTTTAATCACATCATTGTCCCTTCCTCCACTTTATCTGGACAACACAAACCGTTTGAAATAGGTTAGTCTGAGATCGTGTGACAGGCCCAAGGCAAACTGGCAAGCTTCCATGGCAAAGTGGGGATTTGAACCCAGCAGTTGACCTGTCACTGTAGAACTCCTTTCCCCTCCAGCAAAAGTCCATGCATGGCCATTTCTTGGACTTAATGTTTCTAAAGCATAGACTGGGTGCTGTTTAGTGCCTTCTGGCTGCAATGCTATGCATGTGTACTTGGAAGTAAAATCCATTGAAATCATTGGGACTTACTCCTGAATAGATATTGCTAGGAGTGGGTTGTCAGTATCCTAATGTTGTGTATGTAATGTAATGTATTGTAATGGAATGAATGTAGTGAGCTTGAATATGACAAGGCATTGTAAATAGACCTATCAGAACAAAGGAAGTTCTGGAGGGAAGCAAAGTAATTGGTCTTTATGTACAGTATGTGACCGGGACGGATCAGGCACGCTCCCCAGATGTTGAGGTGGGATCGCGCCGGTTTGCTCCGCCCCCGTTCCGTCCCGCTCCCGGCCCAACTGGGCTCGTATGAACAGGGCCATCGTGTGTCAGGCCCAAGGCGAACTGGCAAGCTTCCATGGCAAAGTGGGGATTTGAACCTGGTTGTTCCAGGTCATTGACACCATGCTCAGTCTCTTTGGTTGTTGCCAGTGAAAGAGGTACTGCTCAAAGAACCTCTGGACTCTCTTTTATCACAACAATTAAGAACATGGTTTTTAAGATTAGTTGATGATTCTTGACTGCATTAACTCTACATCAAGTTCAAAGATCAAAGTGTGGCAAACCCAGCAGTTGGCCTGTCACTGTAGAACTCCTTTCCCCTCCAGCAAAAGTCCATGCATGGCCATTTCTTGGACTTAATGTTTCTAAAGCATAGACTGGGTGCTGTTTAGTGCCTTCTGGCTGCAATGCTATGCATGTGTACTTGGAAGTAAAATCCATTGAAATCATTGGGACTTACTCCTGAATAGATATTGCTAGGAGTGGGTTGTCAGTATCCTAATGTTGTGTATGTAATGTAATGTATTGTAATGGAATGAATGTAGTGAGCTTGAATTTGACAAGGCATTGTAAATAGACCTATCAGAACAAAGGAAGTTCTGGAGGGAAGCAAAGTAATTGGTCTTTATGTACAGTATGTGATTGGACCTTATGTGACTTGTGGGCGTGGCTTGCCAAGCCCGGACAGTTTAAAAAGGAGCCTGTTGCTCCATTGATTTGTCTCGTTCTGGTTCTTCTGACTTCGTGTTCAATAAAGCTGTTAATCACTGTTCACCTGCTGCCTGAGTCTCGTATCTAACACTAAAATGAAATAATCCACTCTCTGATTTGCATGTGTATGTGTGTGCGTGTCCCTGGTTTTTTTAAAAAGACGCAACACCCTCCCCCCCACTACTGCTCAGTAATTACAATTGCAATAGAATAAGAAGGCAAGCAATTAGATTCTCCATAGGTGCTGCTGGTAATTGTTGCAGGCAAATCAGAAGATTAAGCGTAGCAACAATGCACAGCACAAGATGGCCTAAACTCTGTTTTTCCTGCAGAACTGCAAATAGTAGCAAATCAAAAAGCTGTTCTCCTTAATTACCACTGTATGTGGCATCAGGCTAAAAGCAGGCTCATTCTGTAATGTTTTCTATACAGCTACAGTATGAACATACAATGCAGGCCTTTATGCACCACCTAATAGACAATATTACACACCAAATTATTGCCTGCTTTCATTTTACAGGGAGAAATCACTGGTGAGCCTAGGCCATTGGCTTCTCAGCTTCCCCAGCAAGCAATGTGTTGACTGAACTAAGAGAACGGTTTTACTTCTTCCAACCAGTGGTGACTATTTATACTTAAACACATTGCTTCACAACTTCCAGCATGTTGTATTATGTGACAACCTGGGAGCGGGATGGACTGCAGGCACTGTTTGTGAGCACGACAAGCTGGTGCTTGTGGTGCACTTTGCAAAGTTTGCACATTTCCCCTTCTCTCTTTACCCAGCAATCATCTGCCCTGCTTGTCTGATGTCCTCATGGGACTTGAACTCAGGTTGACTCAAGACAAAGAGCCAATGGAAAAAGAACAAGCAAGGTTAGTGATTTAGGGTACAGCTCCCACTGTCCCTCTCAGGGTGTTTGGGAGGAGCAAATAAGTTAACATGCCATAGTTTTGCGCATGGAAGGCCGATATCATCCACATTTATGAACGTCTCACTTGAGGCATAAACAAACAAGCAAAAATAATACTGTGAAACTGTTTAATTCACGAAAACAGGCAATTATTCATGTTGCCATAGCAAATTTGTTTTATTTTTAAAGTCACATGGAAGGTCATCAGTAAATAAATGGATACAGCTTTCTTTTATTCACAGTCTTTCAGCACTATGAAATCTAAACAATCACAGATTTCAGTATGGTTTAATGGCCCACTCTGAGAAATACTTGAACTTCAATTGCAAAAACTTATTTATTAAGGATATGTGTTTTGAGGATTTTAAAAATATGTTTCTGTAACCCCATGGCAGTGTTAAAGACAAGGGTCAAACAGTCTCCATTTTTAAAAGCAAAATTATGCAGGCCAATTTATTTGTGATAGCAGTTACATAGGGCACAAGCCTTCCTGTGTGAGAGTGCCATTCCTGCATGTGGAAAGATTCCCCCTCCCCCATTCTCACAGGACCTTACTGGGTGTTAGCAGAGTAATTAATACAGCAACGGTGCACAACCTGATTAAAGAGTAGAAAAAAGTTTATTTAGGAATGAATATACTTGACAGGAAAAAGGGGAGACAGAGTGTTAAGTATGAGACTTAATGCAGCAGCTCTTTAACAAGTGATTCAGCTTTATTTAACAAGGTAGGAACAAACACATCACAGGAGAGCAACAGGCTCTCTTTTAAACTGTCCGGGCTGGCGTAACCACGCCCACTGTTGCATTAACAACCAATCAGAACAGTAACATAAGAACCAATTACTTTATCTCCCTCCAGAATCTTTCCTGTATCCCGATTGGTCCTACTGTGCAGAGTAGCCAATCAGGTTTGTGCATTTAGGATACCATGCTACAGGGGTGAGATTCAAGCTCAGACTTTTATGTATACAGAATACATAACATCCCTCCCCCCTAAGATGAAAAAACCTCTGAACATACAAAATCTTTTAAGTACACCGGCTGCCGTCGCATTTGTTGCAACTGTCATAAGGGTTCAGATTGAGAAGGTGGCGATTCTGTACCCATAGCCCCAGGACTTCCCTGTTCCTTACAAGGACTACTTGTCAAGGGTCTGGTGTCGGGGGTTGGCTCCAGCTCAGTATCGGACCCTCCGGTAGACTCCAGTTCTGGAGTAGCCGTAGCAACCTCTGAGTCCAGTGGTTCCCATGGCTCAGCTGCAATGGCGGGGACTTCTTCTGTCTCTGTATGGCCTTCACTGTGTGGGCCAACCCAACGCTGTCGGAGTTGGTCTATGTGGTGCCTTAGTTGTCTGCCATCAGCAGTTCGCACCACATAGGAGAGGTTGCCAGTCATCTCACTGACAGAAGCTGGAACCCATAGGTGCCCCTCGCCATAGTTCCGCGCCCAGACTGTGTCTCCCACCTTAAAGGAGCGGTTTGCTAGAGGTTAAATCTGGGTGGAGCTGATCCAGCAGTGACATCAGGCGGCGTCCTATCAGCAGCTCTGTGGGGCTCCATCCTGTCACGGTGTGTGGCATGATGTGCTGGTATAGCATAAAGGATACCAGCTTTTGAGTCCAGTCACCGTGGATCATTTGGCGCAAGGCTTCCTTTGTGGTCCGCACCATTCGTTTGGCCTGCCCATTTGTGGATGGGTGGAATGGTGCGGACGTAATGTGCCTAATTAGATTATTTTTTAGGAACTCACTGAATTCAGAGGAGGTAAATTGTGTCCCGTTATCGGACACTATAGTGTTCGGCAACCCGTGGGTGGTGAAAAGGCGGTGCAGGGCATTCAAAAGGCGGAGGTAATTTTTGATACCTGTACCACCTGTAGCCATTTTGAGTATGCATCAACGATGATTAGAAAAACCTGCCCCTGAAATGGCCCCGCAACGTCAATATGCAACCTTGACCATGGCCTGTGTGCTGTTTCCCAGTGTTGAATGGGAGCCTGAGGGGGGTCTGGCCGCGAATCTTGGCAAGGTTGACATACTCTCACCCACTCCTCTATTTCCTGGTCCATTCTGGGCCACCAAACATAGGTCCGGGTCAGAGCCTTCATTCTGACAATGCCCGGGTGACCCTCGTGCAAAGCCTTCAGAACCCGTTGCCTCAGGTTTGGCAGCACCACCACCTGATTCCCCTGCGATAAACAGCCTTTATGTACTGACAGTTGTTGGTATCTCGAGCTATATGGTTGGAACTCACTGGAAAAACGCCCCGCCAGCCACCCCCTCCACACCCAGTTAAGAACACGAGCGATAGTTGGGTCCTTGACCGACCCAGCCACGATGTCTGAAGCATGAACAGGCAGCTGTGGAAGTTCTTCGATGGCCAGGATCTCGTATGCTGGAGCAGGATCAAGAGCTGGCCCTGGAACAGGACACCGATTTAACGCCTCCACATGTCAAATAGCTTTCCCCGGCCGATGAATCAGGTTGAAGTCATATGCCGACATAAATACAGTCCAGCGCAGCATACGAGGTGATAACACCTGCGAGGTTTGGCAGTTTGGCGCGAAGAGCCCAAGCAAGGGCTTGTGGTCCGTGACCATGAGGAACTTGCGTCCATATAAAAAGTCATGAAACTTTTTAACACCTGCTACCAAGGCGAGTCCCTCTTTGTCAATTTGGGCATAATTCCTCTCAGCAGCAGTCAATGTTCGAGAATAATATGTCACTGGCACTTCCTGCCCATCCACCATTACATGGCTCAGGATGGCGCCAATGCCGAAGGGGGAGGCGTCTGCAGCAAGGACCAGCATCTTGCATTCATCAAAGTACATCAGAACCTGATTTGACACTAACAAGTCTTTAATGGCACCAAACGCCTGATCGTGTCGCGACCCCCACTCCCATTTGGCCCCCTTGACCAACAACTGGTGCAGCCGTTCCACTACCGATGCCTTATGAGGCAAAAAGGCATGGTAAAAGTTTAATATCAACAGGAATGATTGCAGCTCTTGTTTATTTTGGGGCCATGGCGCTTGCCGGATCGCGGCAACCTGTGGGTGACAATCATTTGTGCCTCAGCTGCCTTTTGGTCTATTGGCAACTGCTGGTAAGCCTGGGTGTGATCTAATTTTGCAAAAATTCTCCCTCCTGCCAGGCATGCTAGCACATGACTGATGATAGGCACTGGGTACGAATATTGCTGTAACGCCCTATTGATAGTACATTTATAGTCAGCACAAATTTTAATTGACCCGTCCGGCTTAATTGGTGTAACAATAGGAGTCTCCCACTTGGCATGAGAGACTGGCTTAAGTACGCCCTAAGCAACCAGTTTGTCCAGTTCAGCTTCAATTCGGGGTCTGAGTGCAATTGGAACCTGCCGGTACTTCAGTCTGCTGGGCGCCATGGAAGGGTCCAAGTCAAAGGTTACTGGCGGCCCTGTATACCTTCCCAACAACCCATCAAATACCTCAGGGAACTCCAAATAAATTGAACTCAATTTATTGTCAGAGACTTCGATCACCCCAGTTACAGCAATGCCTAGGGCCTCGAACCAGTCTAACCCCAATAGACTGCCTCTACGCCCTTTGGCGACTAAGTGGTTCAGTGACTCCTTGAGCCCCTTAAACTGTACCTCAAACATGGCCTCGCTGGCCACAGGAATGCACCATCCCTGGAAATCAGACAGGTGTACCTGGCTGGGTGCCAAGCGGTGGTGGCTCCTCCGTGGAAACAGTCGCTGTAGCGTTTCTGTAGAGGTGATGGTCATCGCCGACCCCGAGTCGACCTCCATCTCTCACGGCTCCCTGTCAGCAGCACGGTGACGTGGATCTTTTTCGTGGCCCTCGGTCCGGTGCTCATGATGGTCATGGGGCAGGAGCAGCAGGTGGTCTTCTTGCAGTCAGCCGACCTCGCAATCCCGATGTCTCGCACCTTTTGGGTCTGGTCTGCCATGGTGAAGACAGTGGTGATTTCTTCTTGCCCTTGGCTCGGCATATCCTGGCCAAATGGCCCTGCTAGTCACAGGCTCAACATCTGATGTCACGTGCCCAACACCAGTCTTGATTGTGGTTGCCGCCGCAAGCGGCGCAGGCTTGCCTCGGCGCAACTTTCATTGGGGTCCGTCGGAACCTTGCCTCACGGGTTATTTATTTATTTATATTTATTTATTTATTAGATTTATACCCCGCCCTCCCCAACGGGCTCAGGGCGGCTAACAACAGAGGCAATTGCCACAACAACAGTTAAAACAACATAAAAACAATCATGAAACAGTATAAACAATCATTAAGTAAAGTGCGGTGCTCTTGATGTTAAATTTTCTTAATCCAAGATGAGTTCCAATTTGTCAACCTAACCTGACAACATACACTCTTCGGTTAACTAGGCGTCTGCCCACGGCCGGCTCACCTCCAGATCTAATTCACCGTCGAAGATGGCAGCTCGGTGGTGGTACAGTAACGGCGGCAGCTCCTACGTAAAGGCCTGGCGGAAGAGCTCCATCTTGCAGGCCCTGTGGAACTGTGCCAGGTCCCGCAGGGCCTGAACCTGCTCTGGGAGCTCATTCCTCCAGACAGGAGCCGCCGCCGAAAAAGCCCTGGCCCTGGTTGCAGCCAGCTTGATGTCCTTGGGGCCGGGAACCACCAATAGGTGCTGTGACCCCGACTGTAGAGCTCTTGGGGGAACATATGGAGAAAGGCGGTCCCTTATGGAGAAAGGGTTCTGTTGACATCAGCATCCTTACCCTCGAGTCACTGGCAGATTCGTGGTGTACCGCCTTCTCCAACTGCTGAGAGGGCGGACTGCTGGTCTGTCGAACCTCCTTGGTTGACCTCTCCGCTGCCTCGGCTGCGTAGGCTGTAGCGTAGGTCAGTTCAGCCTTTGCAAAGAGCTGCTGCTGGAGCTTTTCATTTCGCAGGCCACACACCAGCCGGTAGAGCAACGCCGCCTCTAGGTCGGGGAAGTTGCAGGTTCTTGCTGCCTTCCATAGCGCCGTGATGTATTCAGCTATCGACTCACTCATCCCCTGGTCTCGCTTGTAGAACGCGTGTTGGCAAGCGATCTGCGAGGGCTTGGGCGCAGAGTGATTTTTTAGCTTGCTCGTTATGTCAGCCAACGAGACAGTCAGCATGTCTGCGGGAGCAACCAGAGACCTGGCCACATCGAACACAGCCCACCCAGAGGAACTGAGGAGCATCATGGTCTCCGTGGCTTCCACCTCGATCTGGTGGGCACGTAATTGGAACTCGAACCGGTTAATGTATGAGTCCCAGTCTTCCAGCTCTGGTTCGAACACCTTGAACTTCATGCTGGCTGCCATCCCTCTCGCCGGTTCTGCCGGTGGGTTGGCAGGGTGTCCTCCTCCTTGTTCCGGCACTAGCCCAAGCACCTCGGTTGGTTCAGCTTCATCAGCCGTGGTAGCAGTAGTTCAGTGGGGCTGCCTACCCACTATAATCCCACCTTCATCACCATTGTTAAGTATGAGACTTAATGCAGCAGCTTTTTAACAAGTGATTCAGCTTTATTTAACAAGGTAGGAACAAACACAACACAGGAGAGCAACAGGCTCTCTTTTAAACTGCCTGGGCTGGTGTAACCACGTCCACTGTTGCATTAACAACCAATCAGAACAGTAACATAAGAACCAATGACTTTATCTCCCTCCAGAATCTTTCTTGTATCCTGATTGGTCCTACTGCGCAGAGTAGCCAATCAGCTTTCTGCATTTAGGATACCATGCTTAGATAGGGGTGAGATTCAAGCTCAGACTTTTATGTATACAGAATACATAACACAGAGATAGGTTCATAACTACATGTCTAGCTGAGAGAGGGTAAGACTGAGTGTGGCACTTCTGAGAATAAGCAGGAAATTGCCCTAAGAGTAACAATCTGGAGACAGACAAGGAATGACATTTAACAGGAAAGAAGGTACTGACCTCACTATCCTAATTGTCTTCCTGCTGCCCCTTGCAGGGTTTTCTTCTCTTCTTCTTTGTACACCAGACATTGCCTTTTCCAACACTAGGAAAGGAAGATCTGTCCACATTTCTCGCATTCCTATCCAGCCCTTGCTTTCGATGCTGTTCAAATTTAATCTGGACTGGGAATAGGTCACAGTGCACAAAGAAGGAGGGTTGGATTGGAAGATGGGAGGCATACCATCCGAAGCTATTTCCTCCAGGGGAAACAGTAGTAGTCTAGATCAATTGTAATTCCAGGGGAATGCCAGGACATGCCTGGAGGATGGCAACCCTAGTACACACAGATCTCCCATTCCCCAGAGTCACCTGATGTGCTGCTTCCATATGCACCAAAGGATGGGGGAAGAAAAGGAACAGGGCTCTACGGAACACTATGGGAATCTTTTTTTTTATTTATTTAAACTGCAGTGGAGTGGAAGAAGTTGCCTGTTAACTAAATTAGACCAAAATTTTCCTCCCCTGCTTACTAGCACTGACTGGATGTCATATTCACAAAGTGATATGTAGCACTGATGTGCCATTACCAAAGCTGATTTACAAAGTGGGCAGTAAGAGACCGTTAGACAAGGAATAACCGAGGTAACTATTGGTGTGTGTTTGCAATAC
The DNA here is from genome assembly GCF_001447785.1 of Gekko japonicus. Lineage (NCBI taxonomy): Eukaryota > Metazoa > Chordata > Lepidosauria > Squamata > Gekkonidae > Gekko > Gekko japonicus. The sequence goes on along the minus strand of NW_015160859.1, from coordinate 295,682 downwards.
TTTCATTTCTCTTAATTTTAGTATTTCATACAATCTCTAAAGATTCAGATATTAGGAACAACATGAGGAGAAGGCATTGTGAGTGCCCCGGAACTGCCTGGCTGGCGGCTGCTGGAATAGAATGTTGGGCTGGGTAGAACTTGGTCTGACTGTGACTCTGCAAATTAAAAAAAAAAAACTCTGTAGATTTTGATTGGTAGAGCACATGCGCTACATGTACTGTTCCTCATATTCTGTGTACAAAGTCTCCCAGAGCAAAGCCAGATGGGACTTTGAGAGTTCTGAGAATGGTGCTCTCAGTGCTTATTAAATTCAATTTTCAGGTGTGCAGGGACCTAAATATAATTGGTTGCAGTGTAAGGAGAGGGTTTTAAGTTTTTAGGTAAGGAAGATAGTGTAGGAGGTCTTAGCATCCTCCTCCTCCTCATGCCACAGTGCTGAGAGGAATTGTGCCCCCATATTGAACTGCTTATGGAATTCACAGCATCTCATCTGGGCCTCATCAGAGAACCACTGGAAGTTTAGAATAGGCATTGAAGTGATACATGGCTTTCTTGAACCTGTGCACACCTTTGGAATTTTGAAAGGCAGACGTGAGCACCCCAGCAATGGCTGCCATTGGAGGCGGAGTCAAACACAGCATCCCCCGTCCTTGATCTGCAAAAGAATTGCAGAAGGGGAATAAAAAGAAATGAAGGAAAGCCCGGGGGGAAAGGAGGAAGGGAGAAAGAGAAAGGGGAATAAAAGGAAGGAAAGTCTGAAGGAGGAATGGAATTACAAGCCTGGGTGCCGGCCTGCCCTCCTGATGCTCCAGTGGCTGTGGCTGCTATTGTAGCTGAGGGAAATCCTTTCATTTGAATGAGGGCCACCAATAACAAGCCCTGCCTTACAACAGCCCAGCCTGATTTCTGAAAAGCTCAGCAGGTGCCAGGTAGGGCTGTTCCTGCCATCGCTCAGAGCCATGATGGAATAAAAATATATTTTTAAAAAATGACATCACCAACACTGGGATGTCACTTCTGGGGGAAATCATGGAAGTGTCATGCAGTAGCTCTGGGAATCACCAGAAACTCCATGGCTTTCCCTGGAAGTGATGTAGCAATGTAGGTGACATCACTGATGTCACAAGACCCCCCCCCAATTGGGCAACCCTAGTGGCAGGGAAGTACTGGCAGGCACCATGGTGTCACATTGATGGACCCCAACACAGTGTTTGTGTTAAAGGAAATAATGGTTTGTTTCAATACAATACATCTCTGTGTGTTTTCTACATTTTTCTCTCTTTAAAATTGGAGCTAGTAGAAGCTTAATCTACGTTGCCTCCTTAGGTAGGAACAGTATGATTGTGACTACGGTGCTTTTCACAGTCATATAAAGGACCTCACATTCTCTAGATAAAATCAGACTACAGAGTCTTCCTGAGCCTAGCTGGATTGTTTCACAGATGCTTGGGAACCTGCTGCTTGAGGCTGGGGTACCAGAACATCACCTCAGTTATTTTATCACAGGCCAGAAGAGTGAGCACATTATCCAATGGACCCTTTCTGCCCCAGTTTCAACTTCTTAGGGATCAGTTGGCTCAGCTACATGGCTGTGTTGGTGACTCACTCAGCAGTTTTTTCATCCAGTTAACATTCTGCCCAGAACAGAGTTAGTCAGCTAACGTTATATGTTTAATTGTAGAATCAGCACGGATTATTGCTTCGAAAGAATAAAAATGTTAAAGGATGAGACTGTGTATTTGGCTATGTAAAAAGGATCCAGACCTGGTTTCTAATGTGCCGGGGAAAGAAACTTAGAAATGCATAGCAGGGAGAAGCCCAAGTTATGTGCTGAACAGCTATGTGGGAATCTACTGCAGTAATCACCCTCCTATCATTAGTGACAAGTAATTGCCATAGCAACCTCATTGCTACCTTCCTTTCCTCTCTCCTCGCTTGCACGCACATGCGTGCACACACATACATTTCTGTACTGAATGAAAAGTACATAAACCTTATTTTACAGAATTGCAGTGACTTTAAAAAAATCATTACCATCCAACTATTTATTTGTTATAATTTAAAATATAATGCCTAGGAAACTGTCTTGGGAGGGAAGGGACCTTTCCCATGCTGGCATTTGCCCACTCATGATTCTTCTTTGGGGAAATAGTTAAGGAACCTTATGAGGAAAATAAAATCAAAACTAGTGTTGTGTAGTGGTTATAATTCTGGGCTAAGACTTCAGACAACCACATTCAGATTTTTACTCTGCCCTGAAGCTTGCTTGGTGACCTTGGGCTTGTCATTCTCTCTCATCCTAATTTATTTCATAGGGTTGTTGTGAGAATCAAGTTGAGGAGGGGAAAAAACCATCTATAATGCCCTGAGCTCTTTGGAAGAAGGTTCACTACACTTACCAACATGCATAAACCAACAGTGTACCATAGTACTGGTGTGAAACCAGTGCTTCACTAAGAATCCACTCATTTGTGGTTAGAACAAGCACGTACTGCGTTGGTTTCCTGCTAGTACCAACTGCTTGAGCAATTCCTTCTTTATTGCCATGAGTGACACATTTGCTTAAGTACGGAGACTGACCCCCTAAAAAGAAATGGGAGAGGCAAGGGGGAGCCCTAAACTGAAATACAACAGGTATGTCTACTGGTGTGCTGATCATGAGAAATAGGGAGGAAATCTGGATGACTGGGAAAGAAGGAGCTTAGGAAAATATTGCCGTTCAGTGGGAGGGACTAGTGAAACACATTCATGATGCCCAAATACTTAGACCTGACCTTGTGCCATTATTAAGAAAACTGATGATGTTTTCAGGGTTATGCAGTTATCCAGGCAATGTGCTACCAGAGAAAGCTTGCTAGAACAAGCTAATACCACTAGATGTCACCAAACCATCAATAAAACCTTTTAGGTCTTGGAATTTAAAAATAGACTCTAGGTTTCTTTAACCCTATCATTCAGCACATTTGAATCTGAAGGCAAAATTATAGCCTTTAAAACAAAAGGGAACTGGAGAAAACTACAGAAACACCATGCACTGGTATAAACCATTTGCATCTTTCCAGTCCTTTCCATTTGATTATCTGATGCACATTTTATTTTAAAAAAAACAACCTAAAGTTGATATTATTTTTGCTTGAAATCCAGAAGGGGAATAAAAAGATGAAGGGGGAAAAATTATTTCTCTATTAAGATGGTGATCTATGATTTCTGTGGAAATAACACATGCAATCCTATTGGCTAGCATACTTTTGGCATCTGTTAGAACTGATTAAGTATTTGCAGCATTTATTTAAAACTGTGCCTATTATTCATTTAAATAATGCAATCAATTAAAATATAATTTAAAATGTAACTTAAAATTATGTATTTTACTTATGACTCTTTTATGTCTATCAATTAGATGAATTTGTTTAGCTAAAACATGCTAGAAATATATTAGTGTAATTCAAGAATGCACATTTTTAATGCATAGAACAAATTATCTGTATGTGATAGGAACTGGAACATTTTATTTAGTTGGCTCAGACACCAGCCATTGTGGGGAAAGGGGTAGGGGTTGGTTAAGAATGTCTGTGTCCAATCATTAGATTCCAGAATGAAATGTTTGGCCAATCATACCAGCAACAGGCAAACCAGCCTCCTAGAGAGAAAACCCATGCCTCCTGAACTATTTATTTAGCTCATCTGTTATGGAATAAACAGTGCTATCATGTTCTGAAGTTGTGTCTTGGGACAACTTGGTTTGCTGTCAAAATACAGTGCAGCATGCTAGCTGGAATAGGTATTCATTTGAGCTGCTACTTTAAACAGGATACATTAATTAGTTCATAATCCCAACGATCTGCAAGGGTGTTATATCTGATATTTATTTTTTTCTAATCCCTTTCAATTCTTGTGGGTCCACATCACCACTTGCGCATTAATCATGGGTTTGTTTACCAGATAATATGCTTTGAATGGGATAGGGAGTCGGGAGAAAAGAATATTTTTAAAAACCACTAACAGTTTATTCCTCACTCGGTTAATAGAATGTGCAAAGTACATATAACAGAACTTTATTTTAAATTATAGATTTAATTTCTTATTTATGAAAATGCTTCTGTAAAAGATTTACAATTCATTCAACAATTTGTTTTGCATATTATATCATACTCACAATATCTCTGATTTTACATTTTATTAAAGTTTGCTCTTTAGTACGAGATAAGTAATGGCCATTTCTTTATAAATGTATTCAGAGAATAATGTTTCCTTTCCTGAAGATATTGTGATAATATTGCATAAACATTTCTTTGCTTCCAGTTCTAAAACAAATGGCAGATACTATGCTTTGAATATATTCCACCCTTTCTCCTGCTCTTCTTCTGTTTGTACATGTGTATTACCTCTTCTAACAGCAAATGTAATGGCTGCAAGCCTGTCAGTAGTGCAGCGAAACAGCTATCTACAAGCTTCTATCTACATACCTCTATATGTTGGAATTCCCCAAACATTACAGAGCAGGGGTGTCGAACTCATTTGTTATGAGGGCCGGATCTGACATAAATGAGACTTTGCTGGGCCGGGCCACGTGTGTCATAAAATGTAATGCCAGGTAGCAGAGATATAAACTTTATAAAGGACACAAACACAAAGGGTTTTTAATACTTAAAATAAAAACATGCTTAAAACATTAGCTCTATAAGCTGCAAACCTATTTTTGATTTGTCGACATTCACCACAGAAATCTCATGCTCAGAGTTCTAGGACCCAGGTTAAAACATGAAATGGCTGAGTGATTAAGAGAGTCTGGCAAAACAAGCTATGATGCAGTAGCAGCAGCAGCAGCAGAACTGGAAGCAGGAGATGGCCAGTTCCACTGTGGGCCTGATGGAAGCCCTCTGGGGGCCTGATCCGCCCCCCGGACTGCATGTTGACACCCCTGTCACAGAGCTTTCACTCTTGCCTGCCTAATTGTCCTTCCATCTGCCCTCCTTGAAGGGAGATTTGCCCATATTCCATATGAAAAGTATCTCTGTCCATGCCACTCTGGTATGGTGGAAACAACTGAGCACATCTGTCACAATTGCACTGGCGGGCCACACCGTGTCTGGGAACTTGCCCAGTACCCACCTTGTTATATACTGATGACCTTGTCTTGGTCTCCAGAACTAAGATTGGTCTAAAGCGCACCATAAAAGGATTTATTGTCTATTGCAATAGTGAACTTTTGGAGACAAATGAAGACAAATCCAAGATCACAGTGTTTACAAAGTCAACAAAACGGTCCAACAAAAGATGTAAAACTGGATCCTATGAATTACAACAGGTGAACAAATTTAGATTCCTAGGAATTGAGTTCCAGTCAAATTTATCTTGGTCCAAGCATGTTCAATATCTCAAGCAGAAAATTGACTTAGCTCTGCTGGCTTTAAGGAAGTTCTTCTTTATCCAAGGAGCTCAATATATGCCAGCACTTCTGAAGGCATACAAGGCTCTTGTGATATTGCACATGCTGTATGGTTCCCAGACATTTATTTTCTGCCAAAGTACTCCACTGCATTGACTTGTTTTTATTGCTTCACTGAAAGTAAGCATAAAATGTTTACAGCCTCTGTCACTATTCCATAATATCAATCACCCATGAACTAGACACCATACAGTTGGCATTCCCCAAAGAAAGAGCCTTCCAAGGTACTCTTATTTTCCACATCCATGCTTGGCACAAGGGAATAAAGAGTTTCTTCAGACAAACACATTTATGCAAAGATTATTTTAGCTTTTTAAAAATGATTTCAGCTGATGGGCAAATTCATCCAGGAGCCTCCTTAAAATAGGCTGGTCTCAGACATTTAAGGCTTTAAAAAACCCTTTCTGTACAGAACTGTGCCAAGCAATGCTCCCTCTAAGCTGTGGAGTCTTGTGAGCAAAAATTCTACTTTGTGAGCTGCTGGCATTGAAGTTGTGAGCGAGCGATTTGGCTACTGCGTAAATGAGTTTGCTCTGGAGCCTTCCTTCCTGAGCTAAGACAAAAATGTGTGAGCTGGAGGCTGAAAAACTGTGAGCTAGCTCACACTAACTCAGCTTAGAGGGAACACTGGTGCCAAGGGGTGCTGAGCCCCACCATCATCCCGCATGCCTGTACAGTAGTTAAGGTTCAGCTGAAGGCTGCCTAGCACCAAGAGAGTGCCCTCCTCATTTACAGACAATAAGCAGCTGGCTTCGGTGAACTACCTTCATCAATAGATGCTTCAAGGTGCTTACCAAGTTTTTCTGCCCATCTCATTTTTTCATTTAAAAAATCTATTTATTCATTTCTTTTATTTTTTAAAAAAAACAAAGACAAAATATACCACTTATAATCCCAAGCAGTACCTGACAGGTTCTAATAAAGAAGCATGCCCAGCTCATTCTATAGTTTATTTTAGAAATTTCATCCAATTTTGCAGCTAAAACATTCTCAAAGTGGCTTATGATCACCGCATAATAAAACTCAGAAGAAATACAGTAAAACAATCAACACCAGACCAGTAAAACAGCAATTAACTAAAGCCAGCTATCACATCCTCAGAAGCTAACAGTTTGAACATTGGACACTTTGCTTCTAGAAGTGTGCTTGATAGTTCAGCAGAGAAGGACACAACTGAACTTCCCCTGCTTAGCCATTTATAGTTATAAAGAATAACAAAAGACCCTGCTTTGTGTGTGTATATATGTATATGTGTGTGCATTATAAAGAAAGGGCTGACCTTTGGCTGTCACTGGCTTGCTGAACTATGAACATGTTTACTGACTGACAGTGCTGGACAATAAATGCTCTTTCAGTCTTCATGTGGCCATCTGGTATCTGTGTGTGCCAGTTCCACTAGCAAAATAATATTTACAGAGGAACAGGGGCAGCTGCCTTCTTATTTCAGAACTTCTACTTTGTCTTTTATATACAACTAGCCTGATGCCTGTGCTTCGCTATGGTACTTAAGTTCCATAAATCCAGTTATAATACTGATGATGTGAAGTTTGAAATTTAACATTTGTTGTAGGAATTCTAATGGAGAAGATTGTAGTTAAAAAATGAGGTGAGACATACATACTGTTTTTCTCTCTCTACTGAGGGACCTCTCTGTAGACAACATTGGTGGTTCTGCCCTCAGGTGCCATGGCTGAGTGAGCCTTGACCTTCCACGGAAGTGATGGCCTCTCTAATTGTGTTCAAAAACCTCCAAAGGAAGTTTAGAAAACTTATTGGGTGCGTTCAGATGGGCCATTAAAGCCGGCATAAACTGCTCCGATTGGAACCAGAGCAGTTTGATCCGGAAGAAACGTGATCACACTCACCTCCTGACTGCGCAGCACATCGTGTTATACCCATTCACACTACCAACATGCAGCAGTGTGCGTTGGCGGGTTTTTAATTTTTTTTAAACATTTTTTTAACATTCCGTGTACAGTAAAACATTTTGCACATGCACATAGGCAGCCATCCACAGAGTTGAGATCTTCGTGTAGGCACAGAACACCCCGTCCCGAAAAGCGTGCCCTGAAGCCAAGACTTCCCTTTAAACTTTTACAGCGAAAAGGGCCCCCGTGAGGTCCCGGATTCGTAAATTTTTCATCTAAAGCCTTACACTAGGCACCTTTTTTATTATTTATTAATGACCGGGCAAAGCTTTGCCCAAGCACACATCGCATACTAAAAAAAAAAAAAAGGCGGCTGAAAAGCGGAAGCCTCGGGCTTCTGAATGGAAGTGGCTCTACACCGGCAGAGAGCAATCAGACTGGGATAATGTGGTTGGAACCGGTGCACTCAGGATACCACCACTTGGGGACCGATTAGCAGAATACAGCGGTTAAAGACTGTTTGCAATGGTTAGGGACGGAAGGCAGATGTTTGCCATGTGATTGCCCGTAAGTACACCGATTCCAACTGGCATCTATACCAGCATAAATACCCCGTCTGAACACACCCATTGAGGGCCAAAACTTAAAAACATAAATAAGGAAAGACAAAAGAGTGTTTATTCCAAAGACATATACAAACCTTGTAGGGGCCCAAATAAAGCCTCATAAAATGTTCAAAGTGACAAATGCACAAAAAAGAACAGTGTATGACCTGACACATTTCGGCTCACAAGAGCCTTCTTCAGAGGTCAAATAGTACAAACTACAAAATACACTATGCAACAAAGTCCCTGTAACTCATGTAAGGCAGTAAACAACTAATATAGGACCAAAAATGAAATGTTCCAATCTGGAATTGAATGACACACCAAAAGACTTTTATTTGGGGCCACAAATATATCTGGTCTTTGTCAGAAGTAGTTAGATATATTGGAAATAATATCAGTACCAATATGTACCTTCCAGTTTAGGTCCTAAGAGTGCACATAAAATTGCCTTATCAGTGACAATGTGACATCAATATGTAACAGTGAGTGAGCCTTGACCTTCCGCAGAAGTGATGGCCTTTCTACTTGTGTTCCTGGATTGTTTTGCTCATATGGAGACTGTTGTTCTGAGCATCTCAGAGTGACCTTGCTGGTACCTGGCCTGCACAGCTTGGTGCACCGCAGGAGTAATATGTGCACATGTCTTTGCTACATTTCTAAGTTGCCTCCTTCTTGTAGCATTGGTGTATCTGGCTCGAGGTTTGCCAGGAGCTTTCTTGGGGGCAGTAAGAGGTGAGAGGTGTGAGGGGGAGTTGGTCTGAAGGAGTGGTGATGTGGTGGACATTTCATCAGGTTCATGAGGGAGGCACGCATTGGAATGGCTCCTAGAAAAGTCCTTTACTATCTCCCCATGAACATTCACAAACTCAATTGCCATGCTGGCTGCTATGAGAAATGTCTATTCAGGAGTCTTGAACAGTTGATTTCTGTAACTTTCCTCAACTGTCTGTAGTCTGTTTTAGCTGTGTTTTTACCTCAGAACATTGAGATCCACAGCTGAGCAATCAGAGAGAGGTGGGTGCAAGCAGGCAGGTTTTACCTCAGAACTCTGAGCTATATGGCTGACCTTTACTATCTATACTAGCAGCCTGCCAGGGACATAGAAAATTGAGGGAACACATTTTGCCCTTTTTAAACCCCCCCTTAAGGGTCACGTTTCTCAGAAATCTCTTTGTAGTGGGGGTTGACATCATGGTAGGAAATGGAATGCACTCCCCTTATTTTGGGTTTCTTGGTGCTGGGGTTTGGCCTGGGCATTGAATTTTTTCTCTTTTCTTTGTTTGGGTGCAGGGCATACCCCCCCTTTTTTTACAAAAATGTTTCCCATTTGCCAGACATCTAGGTTTCTGGTCTATGGCAACACGCTGGTGGACGCATCTCCAGGACCTCCCAGGGATGTGATCTGCGCACCAGCGGAAAGGGGGGGTGACGGTTGCCACCCCCCCAGAGCCTTGGCAAAAGGCTCCTAGCCATGAGACTTTTGAGGGGTGGCCTCTTCGCCAGCGCGATTCTGGGGAATTGAGGCGCTCCTCCGCCCTGACGATCCTGTCGCTGAGTGTCTGTATGGATCTAGAGCCGCTGACCAGGAGAAGCGTCGGAGAGCGAGCATTTTAAACATATGCTGAGCAAGGTCGTATGACCAACAATGAACTGTGAGTCGGGTTAAAGAGAAACAAGAATTTTAAAAGAAAGCTACCCCACTGGGAATGGCAAAAAAGCGAGTGGGGGAGGGGGGAGGGCCCCCTCCCATACGTATGAACTAAACAACGAAATATTTAGGGGGTAGCAGAAGAAAAAGCGTTGAAATTGATTTTGAGAGACTTACCAGAGCGCGGATAAGCGTATGGGCATATTTCAGAGACTTTAGCAAGTTTTTATAAAAGTAAACCATCCATTAAGATGGTGGGGAAGAGGGCAGAGAAAGACAAACCAGTAAAAGTGAAACCAGCCGGTTTAGCCCTCGACCGGAAGAAACCACCGAGCTTTCCAAAATGTTGGCAGAGTCCTTGCACCCTCTGCTGGACCAGATGACTAACATTGAACAACAGCTGATAGATTTAAATCAGAATCCTGCAACGCAGCAGCTCCAACTGACTGAGACTATAAAAATAACGGAGCAAACGCCTGAAAAGGTGAAGGAAAGGGACGCCAATGCCAAAAAAGTTAAGAAAAAGGTT
>NW_015160859.1:260014-283803 GCF_001447785.1 Gekko japonicus | reverse complement strand
AAAACTTCTCAACACTCATACATAGATGGGTTAGTGCTGTGCAACTGAACCAAACACGTTTCGGCCCCTAGGGGCCTTCCTCAGTGGTCACAATCCAAAATACAAACTTGACATACATTCAAAAAATTCTTTACATAAGATGTTAAATACATATACAGTATAAGGCCAAATATTGTATCCTTATATATTTATATATAAATATATGTACAAATTCAGGATGGAGTGACATACATTCAACTCACGCAAGTCTATGCTACCAGAATTATTGGTGGACTATAATTGGCTTTACCTGAGGCCTATCTTATATAACAACAGTATACAACAGTTGTTTTTTTTGCCATGTTGCAAAACATTTATTATATTCCTGATAGGGTGGGCAATGTTCCTATCCTTTACAAATCCATATTGGTCTTCTTTTATTATTTTAGGTATGATCTTCTTTAATCTGTTTGCCAAGATTTTTGCAAAGATCTTATAATCTTGATTAAGGAGGCTTATGGGTCTATATGAACCCACCTCTTCAGGATCTTTACATGGTTTCAGGATTACTATTATTTCTGTTTGTCTCCATGAGTCTGGGGCTTCCCCCCCCCTCAAGATTTTGTTGAACACCATATGGAGTTCTGGGGCTAAAGTTTCTATCATTTCCTTATAAAATTCACTTGCAAACCCGTCTAGGCCTGGGGATTTTCCCTTTCTGAGTTCTTTGATTACATCCCTTATCTCTTGTAATGTAATTTCCTCACGTAATTTGGCCTGTTCGTCCTTCTTCAGTGTTATCTTTACATCTTCTACAAAGTCTACTATATCCTTTTTCTTATATAGTTTTTCGTAGAAAGACTCAAACGCTTCCCTTATTTCTATTGGGTTTTGAGTTCTTTGGCCATTTACCTTTATGCTTTTCACCCTTTGTTTTTCCTTCCTATTTTTCAGATAATTTGCTAGTCTTTTTGCTGAGTTAATACTATTTCTTTGAAATTCGTTTCTCACCATGGCCTCCCTTTTCCATAGTGTTGCTGAATCTAGTGTCTCCAATTGCTTTTTAATTGCTATTATTTGGTTCTGTAGCATAGGATTGTGTTTGTGCGTTATTTTACTCTGTAGCCTCCCCAATTCCTGGATTTTAGCTTGTCTTCCTTGATACCACTCCTTTTTTATATTCTTTTCTTTCTTTATACAGTGCCCCCTTATCACTGCCTTTGCTGCATCCCATAGAGTATTTGTGGGCATTGTTCTCCTGTTTTCCTAAAAGTATAGCTTTATCTGCTCAGACATGTATTGTCTATCCCTTTCTGTGGCCATTATTAGATTATTATATCTTCAGGTTCTGTTAGTTGGTTGTTGTGTAAATTCTATTTCAACACTTATTGGAGCGTGGTCAGATATCCACATTGGGTGGGTTGTGATGCCTTTGATAATCATGTTACTATTCTTTTCTAAAATTATATAGTCTATACATGACACTGTTTTATGTCTGCTAGATTTATGTGTGGGTTTAGGCTGGTATCCCATAGACTCATGTGCTTCTATCAGACCCCAATTTCCCAACTTAATTGATTGATCTTATGTCCATTTTTAGGTCTCCTGCTATAATTATTATTCCCTCGGAGAATTGTTTAGTGTTTTAAAATATTTTACCCAGAAATTTCTTTTGTCCTTTATTTGGAGCATAAATATTTACTATTGTATACTTCTTATCATTCATTTTAAACTTTACTAGCAGGTATCTACCATTCCTACCCACCTTTTTTTACCACTTCCTCTAGATTGAGTTTCTTGTGAATCAGTACTGCTACTCCCTTAATCTTAGTATTGCATCTGGCTTCTGCTAGTATCTCCCAGGACGAGTCATTTAGCAATGGCTTACTATCTTTGTTTTTCTTATGCATTTCCTGGAGGCATAGTACATCAACCTTCTCATCTTTTGCCAGCTTGGCTATCCTAAACCTTTTAAGATTTGAAGTTAGACCATTGACATTCAGTGTGAGTAATCTTATTGTACTATCCATATTCTTTATGATTCTGGGCTTTGGGTTTCCATGGCTGTGGATCTTTTAAACAGTTTATTAATCTATCCCTCCCCTTCCCCCTCCCTGTGGAAGAGTAAGCTCATGGGGAGAATTAATCCTCCCCTCCCTCCACATCATGGATTGCACACATCACCTCCCCCCCTTAATACTTATAGTAATGACATTAGCTCAATTATTCATGAATACTTCCCTTTAGGTGGTTCCTTCTAGCGACTCTGTCCTGGGGTGTTTTCCTCCTCTCTCTGAAGTTCCTTCTGCCAGGTCTGTATCTTCTTCTAAGTCCTCTCCCATTTCCTGTTCTCTCACATCTTCCATGTTTATTCCGAGTTCTTTGAGCAGCTCTTTAGCCTCATGGATGTTCCATGCCATAAGCCTCTTCTTTTTCTGGAATATAATTATTGAAGCTGGATAGCCCCAGGTAAATTTTACATTATTTAAGTGTAGTTTTTGGGTAGTTTTTTCCTAAGTGTCTCCTGGCAGAAGTCCTGTCTTACCCAAACCTTCCTTCCTCTGAAGCACAAGTCCTTCATCTTTTTTAGCTCTTTGTATATTTGTTGCTGAATTTTTTTCTCTGGAGAACTTGATGATGAGGTCACGAGGGGCCCCTCCCTAACTCCTTCCTTGCAGATGGTGTGCTCACTCAATATCTTCTGGCTGAACCTTAATGTGATATGTTTCTAGCCACTCTCCTAGTGTTTGTTCTAAGTTCTTAGCAGCTATCTCTTCTGAAATTCCTGTGAGGATTAAATTAGCCCTCCTATTTCTGTCTGAGAGCTCGTTTATCTAGCTTGTTAAGGAAATGATCTTCTGTTCATTTGCCAAAGCCTTCCCTTTGGCAAAGTCAGCTGTTTCCTTGATGTCTGCTATGTCCTTCCCTATCTTAGCTACATCTGCTCTTACAGCCTTAATTCTTCACTAATTTTTCCTGAGATTCTAAGAATATGTTTTGAAGAGCTGCTATTTGCTCTGACAGCTCCTTAATATTTTTGCCATCTTTAATCGTTTACTTGAAGCTTAATGAGCTAGCCGTTTGCTACGCTGAGCATTATCTTGCTGAGAAGTAGTAAATAAAGGTTTTGTTACTTGCCATCTGGAGCCCCTGCTGCTCTTTGCTTTTTTCTTTTCTTATCACCTAATTATGTGCCAAAGTTTGGCTATTTACAATTCTTTAAGCTGTAAATACCTTTGTTTAGGTGGAACTCGGAGTTTCAGCATCCTACTTAGTTTAGCACATGTGTGCAACCCTGGGGGTTCTTTTGAATGGTTAAAACATTGGATAAAAAGACAAAAAATTTAGCATAGCCGACTATGTTCAAAGTAATATTAGCAATTTAAGATTAACATTTATACAAGCTGTTGTGATGATCTCCTATTCTTGGGGTTTTAGTTAGTTGTGCTTTTCTTTCCTTTATCCCTGGATGTAGTTACCTCTTCCCAATTTTTTCGTTGTAGTTTGTAGTCTATTAAAAATGCAATTAAAAATCCCCTCTGGGGGGCCAAAATGTTTCCAATTTATGTTACATTTAAGAAGTGGGATATAACTACGTCTTCAAAACAACATCCGAGCAATCAGATGTTAAGCAAGTTCATATGAACCATTTTCTAGAACCCACATTGTGAGAAGTTAAATAACCTAATACAGGAAACAACTTTTTAAAAAAAACAAATTTGGGGTATATTTCCATAGTCGGTGGGAGTGTGGCTACAGCCATTGGGGAGGCTGGGCCAGCAGCATCGCTAAGGTGATAGATTAAAGTACCCTGGCCCTGGCCCTACCCCCTGACAAACACCTCCCTGTCTGGTGTAAGTTGGGGGGATTGTATTTAAAGGCATCAGGGAGGCTGGGCCAGCAACAGTGTTAAGGTAATCCTGCTGAGCAAGCCTCAGCAATGCCTTTAAGGACTCCATGCTCCTTCCAACCCTTGACAGGCAGTTGTCTGTCAGGTATAGGAGTAGTAGCATGCTTGAAGGCATTAGGGAGGCTGGGTCAGTAGGATTGCTAAGGTGATGCTGCTTGGGCAGCCTCCCTGAATGCTTTCAACGCTCTGCTCCTGTACCTGACAGACAACCATCTGTCAGGTGGAGAAGGGTGGGTGGGAGTGTGTCTAAAGCAAGTGGGGAGGCTGCCCCAGCAGCATTGCTAAGGTGTTTCTGCTTGGGTGGCCTCCCTCATGGAATAAAATACCCTGGCCCTGCTCCTACAGCTGAGAGACACCTGCCTCTCTGGTATTGGGGGGATGTGTTTAAAGGCATCAGGGAGGCTGGGACAGCAGAAGTGCTAAGGCAGTCCTGTTGAGCAAGCCTCCCTGATGGCTGTAAGCATCCCACCCTCTCTCCTACACCTGACAGTGTAGGATGCCTGTCCAGTGTAGGATGGGGGTGAGGTATTGCAAGGTATTGTGGAGGCTGGGCCAGCAGGGTCACTAAGGTGTTACTGCTTGGGTGGGCTTCCTGATGGCTTTAAGCACCCTGCACCCGCTGCTGCACCTGACAGACAACTGCCTGTCAGGTGTAGGAGGTGGGGGCGGGAGCGTGTTTGAAGCAATTGGGAGGCGGGGACAGCAGCTTTGCTGCACCTCACAGGTGGTTGACCATTCCTGATTTTCTCAACTGTCATTAGCTCTCTGCAGTCTCCTGTAACTGTTTTTTTTAAACCTCAGAAGAGTGAGCTGTGCAGCTGACCAGTCAGAGAGTGGGGGGTGCAAGGAAGCAACAACTTGGCAGCCACATAGGAAGCAATGGGGGAGCACATTTGACCCCTTTTAGCCTCCTTAGGGGTCGAATTTCTAAAAATCCCTTCTTAGAGAGAATCTACATCATGGTAGGAGTGCTCTCCCAGAATTTCGTGTTTCTAGGTTCAGGGGTTTGCCCTGGGCGTTGATTTTATGGTGAGGGGACTTTCTTTTATGTATACAGATATGCATTATAATCCTACAAACTGAAGAAATGTGGCTTCTTGCTAGTCCCTGACTCAGCTTAAAGTCTTTAAAAAATCTCAGCTTCTGATACATTTGATTCAAAATACCAAGACTGACCTTTTCAACATCCTGTACAAAAGGCATATTGAGTGTGTGGGCAAATGAGTCACACATTTTTCACATGCATGAAAGCCAAATGCACTGGAACTGCCAGGGAGGTAGACATAAGGGCTTATAGGCCAACTGTAATAGTGTGAGCCATATTGTACCTTCCATGAAGACTGTGGGAGAAAATCTCAATTTCTTGCTGGATGCTGTTTTGTGAAGAGTGGTGGGTGGTTCTGAAACCTGACAGACACTTTTTACTTTTACCTTTCAATCCCATCATGCCTTTCGCCAGCAGAAAACATAGTTAGGATCTATGCTAACCTAGTACATTATTCCTTTCATTTGCTATGCAAGGTTGGTACAAGGAGAACATTTATTATAGTCACTTGCATATTAATATATTAACCTTATTATGGATACTATGTTGGAAAGTGAGGTAATCTTGATTTGACTTAGTAGCCTGCTCCACATATCCATTGTATTAAATGAATACCTTTCACTTTTCAGTATTTGGGGATTGTAAAGCTTTGATCATCAATGAATTCATTATTACTTTCACAACAACAAAAAAGAGATTATAAAAGTGACCTAGGGGCTGGATGATGACGATGTATGCATGAGATGTGGGGTGTTAATTGCCTTACCTATAATTTTTTGCACTTTTTCTCAGTTCTGACCCAGACCATGTTTCTAAAAGTAAGCATATCTCAATAAACTACCACTGCTTAAGTGTGTTGTGGAGAGTCTTAACTGGGAGACCTGACAGAGTGTCAGAACTCCTGCACTGCTCTTCACCTGACACCCCAAATCCGATACAGCATGGGGAATGGTGATGAAGACAGCGAGGTGAGTGTGAGTACCAGGTCCAAACCTGAGAACCCCGTGCTCGACCCTGACAGGAAGGGAGACGATAAGGTTACGGGCGCTAAGCCAAAGAAGCACGTCCTCTTCAAACCCCCCAAATGTCAGGGCAGTCCTGATCATTGGGAAGACCCAGCGTGGATGGGCAGCATTTCTGGTTTCCGTGGGGCCTGTGGGCTATCAGACCGGGAAGGACGGAGAGTTTCCCACACCTTCCATGATAACCCAAAGCTTGGAAAACTGATGGAAGAGTGGAAAGAGTGGAAAGATGAGTCAGGAGGTGACCGGGGCCAGTCAGGCCTGTGGTCTGAGGTGAAACAGTTGAAAGAAGGGCTCCAGTTCCTGATCAAAACCTCCCTAAAGTGGTGAAGGAACTTATGGTCAAGGAAGACTCCGGCTACAATCACACACACTAAATAATCCACTTTCAATCCACTTGCAATGTGGATTGCCAGTTCACACTGTGAAAATCCAGTTGGAAAGTGCATTGAAAGTGGATTATTGACTTCTGGTGATGGTGGCACGCTAGAGCAGACTCACCTCCCGGGGGTGAAGCTGCACTCCAGCCGAAGGAGGGAGTGCACAGACTCATCACCCCCCCAGGGACCCGGTTGAAGGGACCCTGGCCATGGAACTTCTGAGAGGTCGCCTCTATGATGGCGGAATGCTGGAGAATTGAGGCGCCTCTCCGTTCCGATGGTTCTCCATGCTGAGAGACCGAATGGACTTAAGCAACGCCAACTGGGGCAAGTGCAGGAGATCGAGCATCCAAAAGAGAACATACTTGAGGTCCGAGGACCGATTATGAATGTGAGTCATTTAAGCGATGTTTAAAGAGAAAAGGAGGAAAACACCCCAGGACAGAGTCGCTAGAAGGAACCACCTAAAGGGAAGTATTCATGCATAATTGAGCTAATGTCATTACTATAAGTATTAAGGGGGGAGATGATGTGTGCAATCCATGATGTGGAGGGAGGGGAGGATTAATTCTGCCCATGAGCTTACTCTTCCACAGGGAGGGGGAAGGGGAGGGGTAGATTAATAAACTGTTTAAAAGATCCACAGCCACAGAAACCCAAGCGTCCAAAAGAGAACGAACACGAAGTCCGAGGACCGATTATGAATGTAAGTCATTTAAACGATGTTTAAAGAGCAAAGAAAGCTCCCTACCCTAATCTATGCAGCAAGATTAAGGTGAGCGGGGGAGGGACGCCTCCCAAGTGCATGAATTTTTGAGCGAATGAGGGGGGGAACGGAAGAAAAAATGGTTAAAATGGTTAAGAAGTACTTACCAAAAAGTGTTTGAGCATTTAAGTGCATATTCAGAGACTTTAAAAAAAATTGCGAAAGTAAACAAACCGAGGAACATGACAGGGAAGAGGACGGAAAAGGAGAAGTTGCTGAGATCAAAAGTGACGGAGAGCCCAAAACCAGAAGGAACCAACGAGCTGGCAAAGATTTTGGCAAAATCCATGCGCCCTCTAATGGACCAGCTGAATAACTTCAAGGAACAGATGTCTAATATGACTCAATGTATCACCGCTCAGCAAACCCAGATAAATACTTTGAAAATGATGACTCAAACAGCCGAGAAAGTGAAAGAAGTGGATGCCACTGCCCAAAAGGTGAAGAAAAAAGTAAAACAACTGGAAAAGAAGAAAGTCTCCACAGAAGATCAATTGCTACAACTACAAATGGAAAAGGCTAACATGATTCTTCGCTTTCAGGGCTTGCCAGAGATTAAAGGAGAGAATCTAAAGGAAATGATGAGTGAAGTATTGGCCCCAGTGACAGAGATGAAGGCGGAACTGTTGATAAGCGATATGGATGTGGCCTATAGGTCATATTAAGGATATATAAAGAAAAACAATCTGCCTGGGGAAATTGTTGTAAGATTCTCGAAGAGGCATGTGAGGGATGCAATCCTGAAAGCAGTATCTGGAGTACCCCTGAAAGTTGGGGAAAATGTCATCAGAGTTCTAAAAGATATTCCATTTGAAATAAGACAAAGGAGAAAGAAATATAAAGATCTTATTCTTTTTCTTCAGACAAATTCAATTGGATATAGATGGTTAACTCCAGAAGGCGTCACCTTCAAAATCAAGGACACTAAAGAAAAAATTGACTCTGTTCTGAAAGCTCGGGAATTTTTAAGAGTCCAATTGGGAGGGCCAGAGGAGGAAGAAAAAGAAGGGGAGGACAGTAAGTCCAATGGCAAGATGGACTCGGATTCTTCCGGAAAGGACTCTCTTTCAGAGAAAGGGGCTGCAGCTCCTAAAAGTCCTTATAAGCTGTGGAAGAGATGGGGCAAGGAGACATGAAGGCTGAAGGACTCTGAGTTGTGCCTTGGAATAATTTTGAAATGAGATGACTTGGGGTCAGTAAATTTTAAGAACTGAAAAGTTAATGTTAAATTTGACTCAGTTTGTAAAGGGATTAGCGGGATTAAGACTTGATGTTTGTTTAAACTGATCAGAAGATCTCCTCTCTTGGGTTTTTAATTAGTAGTGGGTATCTTTCTTTTATCCTATAAATGTAGTCCCCCCTCCCATTTTCTGTTGTAGTTTGTAGTATTATAAAAATGCAATTAAAAATCCCCTCCGGGGGCATAAAAAAGAAAAAAAGAAAGTGGATTATTTAGTGTGTGTAATCTCAGCCTCCGAGTAGTCCAGCGAAGAGGCCACAGCCGAGGACCCGGAATGGCCCCCTCCCACCCAGAGAGGGGGTGACTCTGAGCGTGATCAGCCTTGGGATCCCTTAGAAGCCACCTTCAATGGCAGCCCGGGGAAGCTAGCCTTCTTTGCCATCCAGGTGCAGAAGATGCTCTGGGAGTGGGGTCACAACTCTGTCTCTTATGAGCAGGGAATTGACAATGTGGGGTTGAGACTCCACGACCGAGCCATGGACTAGTTCATGGGGCTTTACAGTGCTGCCACCCCAGAGCTGCGGGATGTGGATGCTTTCATGCAAGCCTTGCAGCACCAGTTTGAGGACCTCCTGGAGCTGGAGAAGGCCCGCACCTCTCTCCGGGGTTTGTGTTAGGGAACTCAATTGGTTCAAAGCCACTGCCGCTAAGCTGCAGGGGTTGCCAGAAGAAGCATTAATTGAGTTTTACTGGGCCGGGCTAAACACTTATTCTGGACCCAAGACAACCTGACCCAAGACAACCCCCTGATATTGGGGTCATGGATCCAAGTGGCTTGCAAAGCAGAGAACTGGCACAACCTAGTGAAGCTTTACCAGTACTGAGCACCTGGTCGAGGCGTGGGGAGCCAGAAGGCAACTCAGGGCAGAGGATTGCTGCCCAGTGGGGACTGGGAGAACCGCTTGTGGAAGGTGTTGTGTCTCCAATGCAGGAAGGCTGGCCATTTTGTGGCGGAGTGTACACAACTGTGGAGTGAGGAAAGGGAGCGCCAAAAAGAGTACAAGGAGAAGAAACCAAAGTCGTCGGGGAGGAGGTTGAAATCCTCCAAGGCTCTACAAGCTGTGGAATTTGAGACTACGAGTGTTCTTTGGGACCTGGAACCACCAGGAGATGTTTAGTCCCGGATCGTAGTGCTCATTGGGGAACATATGGGGAGAGGCGGTCCCGTAGGTATGTCGTACCCTGGCCATCTAGGGCTTTAAAGGTAAGAACCAGCCCTTTGAAGCGAATCCGGTATGCTATCGGCAGCCAGTGCAGCGCTTTCAGCACAGGCTGGATGTGTGCCCCCCTAGGAAGGCCCATCAACAGCCTGGCTGCAGCATTCTGCACCGGCTGCAGCTTCCGGATTTGCGACAAAGGCAGCCCCATGTAGAGAGCGTTACAATGGTCTAGCCTTGAGGTGACCATCACATGGATCACTGTGGCTAGGTCATCGTGGTCGAGGAAGGGAACCAACTGCCGAGCCAGCCGAAGATGGTAGAAGGCTGCCCTGGCAGTGGCTGCTACCTGGGCCTCCATAGATAATGTGGAGTCCAGGAGCACCCCCAAACTCCTAACTTCTGATGCTGGCACCAAGGGTGCCCCCTCAAAGGTCGGGAGCGGGAGCCCCAACCCCAAACCACAGTGACTCAAACCCAGGACCTCCATCTTTGCCTCAGCCGACTCCGGGTTTAGCCTCAGCCGACTCAGTCGGAGCCAACCAGCCATGGCTTGCAACGGCCGGTGCAGATCTTCTGAGCTGGAGTCCAACTGGCCGCCCAACATCAGATAGAGCTGGGTGTCATCCGCATATTGATGACACCCAAGCCCAAACCTCCGGGCAATCTGGGCAAGGGCGCGCATGTAGATGTTAAACAACATTGGGGATAATACAGCCCATTGGGGCATCCCACATTCTCTGAGACTGCTGTTCCCCTATCACCACCCTTTGTCTCCGACCTTGTAAGAAAGAGGCAAGCAATTGAAGGGCAAGTCCCTGAATCCCCACGTCGGCGAGGTGGTGGGTCAGCAACTTGTGGTTGACCGTATCAAATGCGGCCAACAGATCTAATAACAACAGTGCCGCCACACCACCCCGATCCAAATGCCTACGGAGGTCGTCAGTCAGAGCGACCAGTACCGTCTCCGTCCCATGCCCTGGACGGAAGCTGGACTGGAAAGGATCTAGGATGGAAGCGGCATCCAGAAAGCCCTGCAACTGTAATGCCACCGCTCTCTCGATAAGTTTGCCCAGATAGGGCAAATTGGACACCGGTCGATAATTAGCCAATTCAGCCGGGTCCAAAGAAGATCTTTTTAGGAGAGGGCGGACCATCGCCTCCTTGAGTGCCCCCGGGAATCGCCCCTCAGAGAAGGACTTGTTGATAATCTCCCGTAGGGCACCTCACAACCCCTCGTGGCCAGCTCTAATAAGCCAGGAGGGGCACGGGTCAAGGCTGCATGAGTATGGGCCCTGATAAACTCTGGGTGTACAAGAGACCTGATAAGTCCCACCTTAGTTATGGGGTTGGGGGCCAAGGTGCATAAATTAAAGGAACCAGTAGTGTTTACCCAGATGGACACAATGCAAGCGTGCCAGTACTGCACAGTTCAATTGCAGGTGGGGTTGTCTGAACATTGGGAACTGAGATCCTTTATAGTGCACCCATCAGCACAATTCCCAGTGTCCTAGGCTGTTTGTGGTTACAAGCCCATGACCCCTACGTGCAGTGGAGAATGGGGACCCTCACTTTCTCAGATCTCAGATGTAAAGAACATTTATGACAGCCAGAGTGGGGGGAGGAAACTCAGCCTGCACCTGAGCATATCTGTTTAGCAAAAGAGGAGCTGAATGACATTCCCCCAGAGTATAGAGACTTGGCTCAGGTATTTGAGGAAGAGGAGGCAGATGAGCTCCCTCCCCACCATAAGACTGTGCAGTCGAGATACTACCGGGTCATAAATTACCCAAAGGGAAATTGTATGCTATGAGCCCCATGGAGAAGGAGGAATTGTGGCGGTTCATAGACAAGAACCTGGAGCAGGGATTTATTCAGCCCGCTACCTCCCCTTATGTTGCACCAGTGTTGTTCCAGAAAAAGAAGGACAGGGGCTTAAGGTTATGTATGGACTATAGGGGTTTCGAACGCAGTTTTTATGTCAAATGCCTACATCAAGGATCTATTGGTGGAGGCTTCTTGGGGAAAGATATCTACTAAACTGAATTTATGAGACACCTACTTTCGAGTGTGCATAAGGGAGGGGGATGAACAGAAGACTGCCTTTAACATCCCGTTGGGGCAGTTTGAGTACCTGGTTATGCTGTTTGAACTGGTGGGGCCCCCAGGGGTATTCATGAACCTCATCAGTGAAGTTTTGCACAAACACTCGTTTAAAGGGGTGGTTGTTATTTATTTATTTATTTCAATTTATATCCTGCCTTGCCTGTACAGGCAGGCTCAAGGCAGCGTACAGCACTTTAAAATATGATAAAATACAATAAATACAATCATAAAATTCCAAATTACAAATAAATTACATAAAGAGCAGATTAAGTTCAGATGGTGAATTTCTGTGAGGTGGTCCGATGAAGCTAGGGCGGAGTCCAAAGTTGTTCTGAATGCCAGCAGGATGGTGGCCATAATTGTCCAGTTGTCGATAGCTCATTCATCAGTGGCGGCTCCTAATCGAAAGCCTGGTGGGAGAGCTCTGTTTTTCAGGCCCTTCAGAACTGTAACAGGTCCCACAGGGCTCTGATGTCTTCCGGGAGCTCATTCCACCAGTGAGGAGCTGCCACTGAGAGCATCTGAGGAACTGTTCTAAGACCTGGTTTGCACCAGCTGTAGCGTCCAGATTTGGGACAAGGGCAGCCCCATGTAGAGAGCATTGCAGTAGTCCAATCTTGAGGTGACCATAGCATGAGTCACCATTGCCAGGTCATTGCATTCGAGGAAGGGAACCAACTGCCTAATCAGCCGTAGATAGGGCAAATTCTAAACCAGCCAATAGTTAGCCAATTTGGCCGGGTCCAAGGATGGTTTTTTCAGGAGAGGGTGGACCAATGCTTCCTTGAGTGCCCCTGGGAACAGTCCCTCAATGAGGGACTTGTTGATAATATCCCTGAGGGCACCTCGAAACACCTCATGTCCAGCTTTTATAAGCCACAAAGGGCATGGATCAAGGCTGCATGTGGTTGGGCGTACTGTTGGGAGCAGTCTGTCAACTTCCTCAAGGCTGAGTGGACTGAAATAATCCAGAATGGGACCAGAAGATGTGCATGGGGCCTCAAGTTTGCTCACGGTCTCAACTGTGGCGGGGAGGTCACAGCGGAGCGACAAGACTTTATCTGTGAAATAGCTCGCAAAAGCTTCACAGCCGATATCCAATTCCCTAGCATTTGGTCTGCCATATGACAGATCTCTAAACAATTGTGCCGGGCGTGAGCTTGCAGATGCAATTGTGGCTGTGTAGAACTCTCTCTTTGTGGCTTTGACTGCCATCTCATAGGATCTCATAAATGTCCTATAAGATTCTCTTGCTGCTTTGTTGCGGCCACGCCACCACTGTCTCTCTAGTCATCTGAGCCCTCATTTCATCAGCTGCAGCTCCTGGGTAAACCAAGGAGCCCGCTTGGACTGAGGGCACAGAGGGTGTCAGAGAGTGATCTCATTGATGGCTGCCAAGAGTCGGTCATGCCAATCCTCAACTAGCTCATCCAATGAGCCACGAGGGGCCATAGGTTCCCGCAGAGCTATCTGAAGCCGCTCAGGGTCCATTTGGCTCTGCAGACAAGCTAAAATATGCTCGCTGCCCAAACGGGGTCAGAGTGGCACATTCACACGGGTCTTCAGAACATGGTGGTCTGACCATGGTATGGTCATAGCCGTAATCCGATCCACTGTAACTCCCGCTGCAAAGATCAAATTGAGCATTTATTTATTTATTTATTATTACATTTATATCTCACCCTCCCCGCAAGCAGGCTCAGGGCAGCTAACAATGTTTGGCATAGTGTGCCAGAATCATAAACAGTTAAAAACAACAATTGAACAATTAAATAGTTAAAACATTTAAAACAGTTAAATAATTAACAATTTAAAATTAAAGTGCTCACAGTATTAAATCACAATGGCATGCCATGTAAAGGCGCACCTAAGCATCTCAGTCTCTGGACTGAACAAAATGGTAAATACAATGTCCGTTAGGCTGGCCTTACACCACAGATGTTAACTGTGGGCATTGATGGTAGTGGGGGTAGTGGGGGTGGCTCCTAATTAAAAGCCTGGTGGAAGAGCTTCATCTTACAGGTCCTGCGGAACTGCACAAGATCCCGCAGGGCCCTGATCTCCTCCGGGAGCTCATTCCACCCATGAGGAGCTGCCACTGAAAAGGCCCTAGCCCTGGTCGCAGCAAGCCTGGCATCCTTGGGGCCTGGAATAACTAGTCGATGTTGTGACCCCGACCGTAGTGCTCTCTGGGGTATATATGGGGAAAAGTGGTCCCTCAGGTATGTCGGACCCTGTTCATATAGGGCTTTAAAGCTGACCACCAGCACCTTGAAGCGAATTCGGTATGCTATTGGCAGCGAGTGCAATGCTTTCAGTACAGGTCGAATGTGCTCCCGTCTAGGGAGACACATCAACAGCCTGGCTGCAGCATTCTGCACTAGCTGCAGCCTCAGGATTTGTGACAGGGGCAGCCCCATGTAGAGAGTATTACAGTAGTCTAGCCTCGAGGTGACTGTCGCATGGATCACTGTAGCCAGGTTGTCCTGGTCGAGGAAGGGGACCAGCTGCCGTACCAGCCGAAGATGGTAAAAGGCAGGCTTGGCAGTAGCTGCTACCTGGGTCTCCATTGTTAAGGAGGGGTCCAGGAGCATTCCCAAACTCCTAACCACTGATGCAGGCACCAATGGCGCCCCGTCGAAAGTTGGAAGTGGGAGCCCCGACCCCAGACCACTCTGACTCAGGCACAGGACCTCCATCTTCGCTGGATTTAGCTTCAGCCGGCTCAACCTGACCCAACCAGCCACAGTGTGCAGGGCCCGGTCCAGATCTGACTGGCCACCCAACATCAGATAGAGCTGGGTGTAATCAGCGTACTGATGACAACCCAGCCCATACCTCTGAGCATTCTGGGCAAGGGGGCGCATATAGATGTTAAATAACATTGGGGACAGCACTGCCCCTTATGGCACCACACACTCAAGCGGATGCTTCCAGGACTTCTGCTCCCCAAGTGCCACCCTTTGTCCCCGACCTTGGAGAAAGGAAACGAGCCACTGCAAGGCAAGTCCCTGCATCCCCACGTCGGTGGGTCAGTAACAGGTGGTTGACCGTGTCAAACGCAGCCGAAAGATCTAACAACACCAGCACCACCACTCCACCCCGGTCCAGATGTCTCCAAAGATCGTCAGAAAGGGCGACCAGTGCAGTCTCTGTCCCATGTCCCGGGCGAAAGCCAGACTGGTAGGGATCTAATATGGACGAGTCATCCAGATAGCCCTGCAACTGTATCACCACCGCCCTCTCTATTAATTTGCCCAAATAGGGCAAATTGGAAACCGGCCGATAGTTCGCCAATTCGGCTGGATCCAAAGATGTTTTTTTCAGGAGAGGGGGGACCATCGCCTCCTTGAGTGCCCCAGGGACTCTCCCTGAAGGCACCTCGAAACCCCTCGTGGCCAGCTTTGATCAGCCAAGAAGGGCACGGATCAAGGGTGCACGTGGTTGGGCGTACAGTCATGAGCAATCTATCGACTTCCTCCAGGCTGAGCGGGCCAAAGGAATCCAAAGCCGGCATCGAAGATGTGCAAGGGGCCTCAAGTTCACTCACTGTATCAACTGTGGCGGGGAGGTCGCGGCGGAGCACCAAGACTTCATCTGCGAAATAGCTCGCAAATGCCTCACAGCCAATGTCCAATTCCCTAGCATTTGGTCTGCTCTGTGGCAGGGCCGTTATAGTCCGAATTGTTCTAAATAATTGGGTCAGGCGTGAGCTAGCGGATGCAATCGTAGCCACATAAATCTCCTTTTTTGCGGCCTTGACTGCCATCTCATGGGATCTCATAAATGTCCTATAAGATGTTCTTGTTGCTTCGTCATGAGTACGATGCCACCGTCTCTCTAACGTCTAAGCTCTCGCTTCATAAGCTGCAACTCCAGGGTAAACCAGGGGGCAAGCCTAGACTGAGGGCACAGAGGGCGCTGGGGAGTGATCTCGTCAATGGCTGCAGAGAGCCAGCTATGCCAGTCCTCCACAAGCTCATCTAACGAGCCGTCAGGGGGCCTCAGATTCCGCAGAGCCATCTGGAGCCACACTGGGTCCATTTGGCTCCGCAGGCAAGCTAAAATGTGCTCACCGCCTAAACAGGGTCAGGGTGGAATGTTCAGATGAGCCCTCAGAGCATGGTGGTCCGACCATGGTACTGCCGAAGCAGTACTCCAGTCCACCGTAACCCCAGCTGCGAAGATCAAATCGAGCGTGTGTCCAGCCTGGTGAGTGGGGGTTGACACAAGTTGGGAGAGTCCCAGCACCACCGTGGATGACACCAGGTCCATTGCCTGAGTGGAAGCCGCATCATCGGCATGGACGTTGAAATCACCCAAGACTATTAGCCTAGGGTGTTCCAACGCCTAGCCTGATATGGCCTCCATCAGGGTTGGTAGGCTATCAGCTGGTGTGTTAGGCAGTCGGTACACTAGCCAGATCGCCATACTCTCCTTGGCTTCCCATACCAGGCCAACACACTCAAGGCCCATGATCTCCAATGATGGGAGCGCCCTGAAGGAGTAAGCCTCCCAAATGAACATAGCTACTCCTCCCCCCTGCCCCCTAGTCCGCGATTGGTGTAGGACCGAGAACCCAGGTGGGGCAAGCTGGGTGAGAGCCACTGTCTCCCCATCCCACAGTCAGGTCTCGGTCATGCAAGCCAGATCTACCTGCTGTTTCAACAAAAAGTCCCGAAGGACCATAGTTTTGTTATTTACAGATCTGGCATTGCACAACACCAATGTTGGAGGGGGGTTATCCATCCTAGCCCCACTGCCAACAACCTTCGGGATGGGTCACAGGCTGGAAGAGTACCGAGCCATTCTATTTCTCTGCACCCTTCCTTTTACTTCCCGCCTGAACCCACCGCTATACTTTCCCCTCCTCAGGAGCACCGGAATATTTTGTCCAGGCATTGCTGCACCAGCTGATCTCTGCATGAGCCTCAGATCGCTGGAGAGACTAAGAAAATGCTCTTAATATACTCAGTATTACCAAGCTGTTTATTCCTGGTGCTACTAATTCCCAAATCACTTATCATGCTACCTAATCAATATCCCAGAGATTGCTAATAACAATTGATTAATTAGTCGAACTAGCAATCAGAAATCACATTTCATAAACTGTAGTTGTAATCAATCCAGCAGGCTGTTTATAACTAACTAAACTAGAATCGCATCAATTACATCCACTCCAATCTAACTTCAGCTAACTATAACTAATTATCTGATTAAGCCCCAATTACTAAACCTTCTCCTGTTCTAAACTAAACAATCAATTCCGTGATATAATTAGGGCCCTCACTCCTGGCACCAGGTCAGCCACTTGCTGGTGATGTTATTCTCGCCTTAGTTCTTCTTCAATCCACCTGTAGTCCTTCTCCAGATTCTCCAGGTTGTCAGCAAATTGGGGACGGCTGTTCGACCCTGTCATGAAAACACCTTTGTAATAGTCCCCACTTGGTGGTCATCGGGCTGTTGGGGCCGTGGCTGCTCGATGTTTGATGCCATCCCAGGCCCACTGCTGCCCGCTGGATCACTGTCTGGGCCGTCAGTCGCCCAGCGCAGCCCCCAAGGAGGGTAAAAACCTTTCTCCGGCTGCTCCACCACCCGCGAGCCCAGCGCCTCTCCTGCTTTGTGCGCTGGCAACACCGGGGGAAAGCCTCCATCCCAATACCGGTCTCGGCTCCAAAATGGCCACCGTACCAGCGGAGTCACAGCCGCAAAACCGCCAATCCCCTCACCGTCGTTGGCAGGATCTCCATGGCAGTCCAAGGAGGTAGGTAGCGTTCTCATCGGGCAGGCCAAACTGGGTCACACCATGCCGTACTGGATAAAATAGTGTGGCAGTTTCACCGTTTCTCACCCTGCACCCTGGAGCAACAGCTGGATGTCTTCCTTTCTCATCCTTCCAGAGTATATAGTTGTTGTTGTTATATTATTAAGCCCAACCACTTAGGTGCACTCAGTTGCGGGAGCATGAGCCTAGGCTCCCTTCAATTATTCTAGATGGAGAATGCATATTATTCCATTCCTCTGTGCCCTTCTCAGTGAGCGAGGGCCATAATGTATTGTGAGAGTCCCAGCACCACTGTGGACAACACCAGGTCCATTGCCTGCATGGAGGTCGCTTCATCGGCATGGATATTGATGTCGTCCAAGACTAACAGTCTAGGGTACTCCAGTGCCCAGCCTAATATGGCCTCCAGCAGGGATGGCAGGCTACTTGCCGGTGCATTGGGCAGACAGTACACCAGCCAGATAGCCAAACTCTCCTCAGCTTCCCATACAAAGCCAGCACACTCTATGCCTGTGAGCCTTGGCGGTGGAAGCGCTCTGAAGGTGTAAGCCTCCCAAATGAACAGAGCCACTCCTCCCCCCTGCCCCGCAGTCTGAGATTGGTGAAGGACTGAGAACTTGGGAGGAGCTAACTGGGAGAGAGCTACAGTCTCCCCATCTCGCACTCAGGTCTCAGTCATACATTCCAGGTCCATGTTCTTTTCTGACAGTAATTCATGAAGGATCATGGTCTTATTACTTATGGACCTGGCATTGCACAGCACCAATGTCAGAGAGGGGTCAGAAGTCCTAGCCCCACTATCTTCTACCTTCGGGATGGGATGTAGGCTGGAAGGGGACCGAGCCCTTCTACGTCTCTGTACCCTTCCTTTCCCATTCTGTCTAATCCCACCACAATACTTTCCCCTCCCCAGAAGCACTGGTATCCCTTGCCCAGCCATCGCCCGTTAGTGGTCTTCGCTAGAGCCACAGACCAATAATAGGCTGTCTGATGGTTTGATGTTATTTAAGTACTGCTGACAATGGCAGTTCTCTCAGTGCTATTGATCCTAGGGAGTCTCAATCGTCCTAGTCTATCCTAATAGATAACCAAATCTCAATTAATCTAACAATTTGGTACAAAAATACTCTAATTCAACTGACCAATAAAATAAATAAAGGCCAGTAAGGATGCAATTCTCATTAAATTCTAACCCCAATTTGTCAGCTAAGCCAAATATAATTCATTCAAACAATAGGACAGCCAGTCCCTAATAATTAATTGACTAATGAATACAATTCCCTGCAACCCCTTTAATTAATTACTCCCACAAGTAGACCTTAATTAATTAATTATAAGTCATAAATAACCCTACAATAAATACCCCTAGAAAACATCCAATATAAATTAATTTGGTCTAACAACCCTCTCTCTAGGATATCCTAACTATGATGTCTTAGTAGCTTTCTAAAACCTCCTCCAGTCCATGTGTTCACTCTGGTGCAGCTGTAAATTAGAGTGGTTCCCAGAATGCCAACAAGCCTTTGATAGGCTGAAAGCATTGTTCACCTCTGAGCCCATTCTCCACCATCCTGATGAAACAAAACCATTTATTGTCCAGGTGGACGCCTCAGACATGGCAATGGGGGGCGATACTGCAAAGGAGCAAAGATGGGAAGTTGGACCCCCTAGCCTATGTTTCAAAGAAGTTTTCCAGTGTAGAAAGGAACTGGGCTGTTTGGGACAAGGAGGCACCAGCCATTAAGCTAGCTTTAACTAATTGGAGACACTAGCTGGAGGTGGCCCAGGTTCCTTTTGAAGTGTGGACAGATCATAAAAACCTAGAGGCATTGAAAGCCCATGGCACCTAAATGCTAAACAGCTGCGCTGGGCGGAGTTCTTCTCTAAGTTTCGTTTTACACTTAAGCACCTCCCAGGGAAGTCGAATGACCTGCCCCACCTCACGCAGCACACCAGCCAATGTGATGAGGTTGTAGATACTATGTTCACACCCACCCAGCTGGGAGGGGCTGTGGTGACTCAAGCCCAGGTGAAAGCTGGGGGGGGGGGAGAGAACAGCACGAAATGGACTAAAAAAGTAAAAGCGGCTTATTCCCCACAGGACTTGGGAGCTATAAAAAAGGTGCCGGGATTGCTCCAGCCTCTGGAGACCCCAGATTGACCCTGGTCAGTGATTTCCATGGATTTTATTATGGATCTACCCCCTAGTCAAGAGAAAATGGCCATTTGGGTGGTAGTGGGCTTGTTTTTGAAACAGGCACTCTTCATTCCATGCAAGCAGGTACCTACAGCCCGATGGCTGGATCAGATGTTTATGCAGCACATTGTGAGATTACATGCCATACCCTGCAAGATAACAGTTGGTGGCTAAATTTTGAAAAGAATTGCTGAAGGTTCTAGGGGTGGAACTGGGCATATGCAGTGGGTCACCACCCTGAGACTGATGGCCAAACTGAGCACACCAACCAGGTCTTAGAACAGTTCCTCAGATGCTTTATAAATGATCAACAAGATGATTGGGTGCAACTGTTTCCATTTGCGGAGTATAGCTATAACAATTCAGTACACAGCTTCACGGGGATGTTTCCTTTTATGGCAGTTCATGGTTATGAAGGGGGTCTTCTATCAACATTGAATTTGGAGGAGCCTGTGTCTGGAGATGCCCAATTAAGGTGGTCTACAGTAGTCTACAGTGACAAGGGGTTGGGAAACCCTTCAGAAAACGTTGGCTAAAGCAAAAGTGAACTATAAATGTTTTGCTGATAAACATCGGGGTCCAGAGTGTATATTTCCACCAAGCACCTTCGAGGAGTGCAACCAGGGAAAAAACTGGAGTGGAAATATGTGGGGCCTTTTAAGGTAACCTTGGTGATCAATAAAGTGACTGTGGAGGTTGAGTTGTCAAAAAAAATTGTTTCCTGTGCATCCTGTGTTTCCTTATAGTCTGCTGAAGAAGGATCCTGGACCCTTGCCCTGGACTCGTCGTCATCCAGCTCCTCCACTGATGATTGACAGTGGACCCCACCAGGAGGTGGAGGCTAACCTGGACTCAAAGTTGAAAAGAGGCCACTTGTTTTACCTAATTAAATGGAGGGACTTTGAAACAGAACACAATGAATGGGTCCAAAGCACAAATGTTAAAGCCTCTTCTCTTATTTGTGCTTTTCAGAAACGTAATCCCCACAAGCTGGGAGGGTGAAGGGGCTTGGGGAGGGGGAAGAATGTCAAGCTTCAGTTTCATTTCTTTATAATTCTTGCCTACTTGCCATAGTATTGGGGGGAGGGAATTCCTGAGAGGAGTGTATAGGGTGTTGAGAGTGAATGCTTGTAGTAACCATAACCATTTATTTAAGCTGTGCCCCAATGCCAGTTCCCATGAGAGCTGACCTTGGAGACTCTAAATAAAAACATAAGAACATAAGAGAAGCCAATGTTGGATCAGGCCAATGGCCCATCCAGTCCAACACTCTGTATCACACAGTGGCCAAAATTACCAGGTGCCATCAGGAGGTCCACCAGTGGGGCCAGGACACTAGAAACCCTCCCACTGTTGACCCCCCCCCAAGCACCAAGAAGACAGAGCATCACTTGCCCCGGAGACCCTATCTATACCTTGTAGCTAATATCCACCGATGGACCTCTGCTCCATATGCTTAACTAATACCCTCTTGA
The DNA here is from genome assembly GCF_001447785.1 of Gekko japonicus. Lineage (NCBI taxonomy): Eukaryota > Metazoa > Chordata > Lepidosauria > Squamata > Gekkonidae > Gekko > Gekko japonicus. The sequence goes on along the minus strand of NW_015160859.1, from coordinate 262,741 downwards.
AGCTGTCCATGCTTGTAGCCATCGCCACCTCCTGTGGCAGTGAATTCCATGTGTTAATCACTCTTTGGGTGAAGAAGTACTTCCTTTTATCCATTCTATGACAACCCCTCAGCAATTTCAATGAGTGCCCACAAGTTCTTGTATTGTGAGAAAGGGAGAAAAGTACCTCTTTCTCTACCTGCTCTATCCCATGCATAATCTTATAAACCTCGATCATCTCACCCCTCAGCTGTCATTTCTCCAAGCTAAAGAGCCCCAAGCGCTTTAACCTTTCTTCATAGGGAAAGTGTTCCAACTCTTTTATCATTCGAGTTGCCCTTTTCTGCACTTTTCCCAAAGCTATAATATCCTTTTTAAGGTGTGGTGACCAGAATTGCACACAGTATTCCAAATGAGGTCGCACCGTTGATTTATATAGGGGCATTATGATATTGGCTGATCTGTTTTCAATACCCTTCCTAATAATCCCCAGCATAGCATTGGCCTTTTTTTGGCTCCAATGTGCATCTCCTTTCACTTGGCCACATTGAACCCCATTAACCATGTTGACACCCACTCGCCCATCCTCGACAGATCCCTTTGGAGTGCCTCACAATCCTCCCTGGTTTTCACCACCCTGAACAACTTTGAGTTCTTTCAGAACTCTCGGATATATGCCATCCAGGACTGGTGATTTATCAGTTTTTAAGTTGTCTACCAGTTGTAGGACCTCCTCTCTCATCACCTCAATCTGACTCAGGTCTTTCAACACCCCTCCCAAAATTAGCGGTCCTGGAGTGGGCAAGTACTTCTCATCTTCCACAGTGAAGACAGAGGCAAAAAATGTATTCAGCTTCTCAGCCATTTCCCTATCATCCTTCACTACTCCTTTTACCCCTTGCAGGGCCGGCTCGAGGTGTTTCTGTGCCCTAGGCAAGTGCAGATGCCAACCTCCTGGTGGGGCCTGGAGACCTCCCAGCTGACCGCCTCCTTGCCCGCCCTCTCCTACCCCCAGAGCCAGAGTCCCGAGGAGGGGGAGGGGGCACTCCTTGCCAGACCTCCAATCCCGCGGAAGATCCCCTCCTCTTCCTGCCCGAGAACAGTTGGTTTCCCTGCCTCTCCTCCCCTTGTGGCTCCCCAAACTCAGAGCCGATGGCAGCCTGGCAGCTGCTGAAGTCTCTTTAAGTCAGACTGCGTGCACTCAGAGGCTCTTCCTCCTTACAGCCCAGCACCCCCACTGAACACGGTTACTCAGAACAATGTGAGTGCCCCTTATTCCTTGCATATGTGGACCGGTTGGTCGGGCAGGGTCTCCAGGAGCGTAATCTGGTGGGCAGGCGCCGGATCCGGATCCATTGTGGGCAGAGGCAGGCGGCTCAGGGCGTCGGCGTGTCCCATCGCTTTCCCGGGCCGGTGGAGGAGCGAGTAGTTGTAGCCCACCAGGAAGACGGACCACCGGAGCACCCTCAGCGAGGTCATCTGGGGGGTCTGGCGGTCCAGGGCGAGCAGACCCAGGAGTGGCTTGTGGTCCGTTAAGACCGTGAACGGCCGGCCGTAAAGGTAGTGGTGAAATTTTTTCACCCCGGCCACAATAGCAAGCGCCTCCTTATCGAATTGCGCATAGTTGCGCTCAGCAGCCGACAATGTTCGGGAGTAGTAGGCCACAGGGACCTCCCGACCGTCAGGCAGCTTGTGCCCCAGGACCGCCCCGACCCCATATGGAGAGGCGTCGCAGGCCAGCACCACTGGCAGATCTTCATTGAAGTGGGCGAGGACCGAGTTGGAGACGAGAAGTTCCTTGACCGCTCGGAACGCCGTAGCCTGGGCCGGGCTCCAGACCCATTGCGCGCCCTTGTCGAGAAGGCGATGGAGGGCCTCCGCTATGGCTGCTTTTAAGGGGAGAAAAGAGTGATAAAAGTTTAATAGGCCTAAGAAGGTCTGCAGTTCAGTTTTTGACTTGGGAGCTGGGGCATTTGAGATCGCCGTCGTCTTTTCCGCCGTGGGGTGGATTCCTTGGACGTCCACCGCGAAGCCTAGGAACTCCACCTTGGGGACCCCAAGGAGGCATTTTCCCGTTTCACTCTCAGCCCGGCCTGGTGGAAACGTCTGAGCACGGTCCGGAGGCGATCGGCGAAAGAGGCGGCGTTGGGGGCGGCGATGAGCCTGTCGTCTAAAAACGGCTGTACTCCCGGGATACCTTTAAGGAGAGAATCCATAAAAGATTGGAAAATCCCCGGTGCCACTGAAACCCCGAACTGAAGCCGGTGGACCCAGAAAGCCCCCTTGTCAATTGTCTGGGCTTCCGTTGTGGCGGCGTCCACTGGCAATTGCTGGTAGGCCTGCACCAAGTCCAGCTTTCCGAAGATGCAGGCCCCGGCCAGCGCTGCCAGCACGTGGCTGACCACCGGTACCGGGTACGCGTGGTTTTGCAGCGCCTTGTTCAGGGTGCAGTTATAGTCCGCGCAGATCCTCACGTCCCCGTTGGGCTTAACCGGTGTGACGATAGGAGTTTCCCACCGGGCAGACGCTACCAGTTCCAGCACACCTTGGGCCACCAGCTGGTCTAGTTCCGCCTCGATCTTAGGCCTCATCGCAATGGGTGGATGCCGGGCCTTGATCCGGATGGGGTGGACCGCAGGATCCAAGTCGAGTGAGATGGGCGGCCCTGTGAACTGGCCGAGGGACCCGTCGAAAACCTGCGGGAACTCATTGCACACTTCCATGAAATCGACACGTTGCAGCTGGTGG
>NW_015160859.1:253246-259440 GCF_001447785.1 Gekko japonicus | reverse complement strand
CGGTGGACTGCATTTCCCCCGCGGTCTTGTCGGGCCTTCTCGTAGGCCGCGGCGTCCTTCAGTGCCTTGTCCAAAGTCAAGTCGTCCTGCTTGACTAGGCGTCGGCACAACTTGGACTCTCAAATTCCCACAATGAATTGGTTAAGCAGCGTGTCTTCCAGGCTAGGAAAAGTGCATCGGGTGGCGGCCCGTCGGAGGCTCGCCAGGAACTCGGCGGCTCTCTCCTCCTGGCCTTGGATTCTCACAAAGAAGTCCACTCGCTCCGCGAATTTGGTCGGCTTTGGAGCGAGATGGTCAGTGAGGGTCTTGACGAGCACGTCGAAGCCCTCTTCCTGTACCTTACGGGGTGCGATCAAATCCTGTAGGAGAAGGAGGGTTTCCATCCCACAGAAGTGGATGAGATGGGCCCTCTTCATATCCGGGTCGGTGATCTTCATGCACGTCAAGTAGTTCTCGAGGATCACTACCCACGTTTCCCATTCCTCGGGATGGGAGAGGTCAAAACGAGCGATGCCATCGTGGGAGGTCGAGGCGGTGGCGGCGGAGGAGGCCAAGGAGGAGGCCGGAGAAGACATGTTCGCTGGTTCGCTTGTGAAGAGAGGCGAGGCGAAAACTGCGAGCGAAGATTACTGCGAGGTCTTACGGAGCGAGGCGCGGTGCGATGTGCAGTGATCCACGGCGAAGCGGCGGGGCTGCGGTGGTCTCTATCGGGAGCTCGGTCCATGCTTAGTCTCGTCCGGGCCGTGTTCAGGGAAGGCAGAATCCCATCCTCGTCGCCAGTGAAAAGTACTGAGAAGCGTTGAGTGATTTCAGCGAAGTACTTTTATTCGGAGGGAACAGGACAAAGGATGCCGGCTCGCAGGCCGGTTTATATGCTCAGAAAACCCACCACCAAAACACACCCCCTACTTCCCTATAGGCTATATACAGTAGCCGAGAGTCCCATAGGCTCTCGGCTGCGGACCTGGCCCTCTGATAGGTGCGGGCTAGGATCCGCTCCGCTATTGTTCATGAGGAGTGAAGCTTCAGGACTCTGCATGACCGCATGGCCCAACGGTTGCGCACGTGGTCATGGCGGAGTACATTACACTCCTCATATTCCCTTTTTGCCTGCCTGATCACAGTCTTGCATTTTATTTGCCTTCCCATTGCCTTTTATGAGCCTTCCCATTGCCTTCACTCCAAGAAGACTTGACATTAGGAGGAATTTATAATGTAGGTATCTTCAGGCATTCTGTGACTTCAGAGGAAGTAAAAGGTCTGCATGCTTTCTATTCCTCTAGAACAAGCTCATTTGGAAATACAGCTTTCTAACCTCTCACCATTTAGGAAATGAGGAGGTTTCCAGTGTGCAGAAAGCTTGTGCATCTTCAAAGCAGGGAATGTGGTCCATTTCACAGATTTGCCTTTCTGCTACAGGGTCTCCCTCTTGAGACAAGAAAGTCAGGAGGTTGTGGGGCAGAATCCAGAGCAAAGAACTACTCCCTAACTACTCTCCTGTGGTGGAAAGATGCATTCATTACATGACACTGATGCAGAGGAGCAAAAGTTGTAGATAAATTGCACTTTCTGATTTTGTGCAACTACAGATTGTCAGATATATGTAGCCTCGCCAGCTGGTTTTCATTCTCTCTGTATGAAAAGGAGGGAGAAGATTGCTTATCCACGTTTAATTTCTGAATTCTAAACACATCGTATTACACCATCATACAGCTTTCTATAGATACAGTGTTTTACTTGCGTAAGTAATTAGGACCCAGCTTAAAAGCCATTAGTTTGTCCAGAGAACCATATATAAATAATCTCTACAAGTATAACCTCTGAAAAGAAAATTACAAAATACTTTGTTTATAGTGAACCTTTCAGGCCATGAGAATGGAAAGGAAATTGTGGAAGATTTTTGCTGCTGTATTTCATTTTTAAAAGAGTATTTCAGGTACAATCTTACATGTGTGTTTACACTATGGAAACATAATTTCATATACTTCCTTTATAGTTATAGTGTGTTGCTTTTTTACAATTAGATGTAATAAAGAATAGCCTGGCAATGTATCTTATACTTTAGCTCACTTTTAAAAATCAATTAATAGACAATAACGACTAATTAGGGGACTAAATGCCATGTAGGTAGTCACAGAAGAGTATATAAATATAATTAACTATAATAAAGCATTAGATTTTCATGTACCTGTAATAAAGCATATTTTTCTTTAGGAGAATTACAATTATACACATTGACTGTTTTTTAAAATGGAACTACAATGCAGCTAATTGTGAAGGTCTTTATAATGAAATATACAGCTTTGAAAATCAGAAATGAACAGTTTCTTAGCTTTGTAATTTGTATATTTTCCACTGACTAGCAGCACGAATTCTTTAGCTTATGTAAAGTCACATAATATGGTTCATTTAAAAGTCTACTATTTAATATGCATAAGAATAGATGCTGTTTTATATTCATATATAAAAAAGAAGATAGGTGTTCCTCAGTGACAAAGAGTGAAATCCTTCAAAGTGGTTTCTTTCATAACGAAGGACAAAAGACTATTAGTATGGTAATGCTGAAAAAAGTACAGCAAAGTAAAATGAACCATAATAATTGGCTGCTGTAGATAAATACCTGTTCAAATATTGATTTAGATAACTTGGATTATTTTTCCCCTTGTATGGCCTTTTTATACCACCACACAGTACATTTAATAATTTTACAGGAGAGTGCCATAAAAATAAACATCAGCTCATTAAAACTTCATGTCATTTAATTGAGTAGTGAAGGCCAATCTTTTTTATTGCAATTCTGCCTACTGAAATCTAAGATAAGGAATATGGCATAATTGCTGTTTGACACTTTTGATATGTTACAGTTCTCTGAAACCATAACCTTGAAGAGCTAATCTAATTTTACTAAAAAAAAAAGAAAGAGGAAAGAACCCCCCCCGAAGTGGTTATTAACCTTAAAGGAGTTGTGAATAAGTGTTAGAGACTGAAGAATATATGGAACTTCTATTCAAGCAGTCAAATTAAGTGATCAGTCTCTATTTAGGAACCTTTTTCAATATATTTGATCCCCCAGGGGATCTAGATCCAACCTAGAGCTAGGAGTTGTAGCAGCTCTGCCTACATTTGCAACAGCTTGAGGTATGTCATCTCACATGGCTTAGGGAAATTGCTGCCAGCATAAACCAAATAATTCCCTCCCTTTTGCCCTCAAGGCTAGCGGGAAAGTGTAATCTCTCATTATTAAGACGTCTGCTGTCCTGCTGTAGCTCTGTGTCATGGGTCTTGTTCACACTCACCTTTTCATCTTAGTCACAAAGACATTTTTTTCGATGTGACAAAATTACATTTAGCAGTCAGCAGCATGAGAGCTTCTTGGAGCTAGAGGTAAAATCCTAAAAGAGATCACCAAAATGCTCTGGAAAATTTCACCAATTTTATCTACAGTCATGGTCATCTTCACCTGTTTAGTTTCACACCTTAAAGTTGACCGGAAGGGCAAAAATGTTATTATGATTTAACACTTTCTATTTTATCTCCTTAAAGAATAAACCCAAAGATTCCTCCTTGAAAATATCTCAGCACTTCCAGTGTTCAAATCTAAGTTTTCAAATCCAACCTTCACTCATTTGTAGTAGTAACACTTTCCCAGTTTCCTCATAAAAGTGTGATTTTTGTTTTTACCTCTGTCAGTCAGCATGGATACCAGTTATGAGCCTCTGTTCCCTGATTTCCAAAGAAAGTCTTTCTGCAGAATTTTACTTCCCTTTACATTCTTTTTGCTGCTTTGGTAGAATACAGTAACCGTTAGGACATTCCAGATACCTATATTGAAGATATTATCTCTGTGACTTATAGTACAATTCTATGCAGAGTTACTCCAGTCTATTGCTCTTAGCAGATTTAGACTGGAGTAACTTTGCATAGGTCTTCAGTGCTAGAGAAGGAAAGCTGTTTTTCCCAAAATATCATTGCCAGCAGTCTGAATAATAGACATGGGCCAAAAGGAAACAGGAAGAATTCCACAAGGGTAACTTTCCATAGGGTTATTTCTTTTGATCTCAAAGACCAGTACTCTTATTTTGGGGACAGAGGGTGGGATGCGATTACCTAATGGTAATGTAATAAACTGACTGTACTCTTGGATTTCCCCCCTCTCCACCCAATTACTTTACATTTTGGCACAGGGTTATTCCATCAGTAAGGATTGATGTTAACCTGCAAATGCAGGAAGGACAGTGGTTCCCAAACTATGGGCCAGGAGCCCCGAAGTGGGCTTGCAGGTGGGTTGCAGGGTCAGGAGCAAGGAAGAGAAACAGTGTAAGCAGCAAGAAGAAGAAGTTCTAGGAGCAGGGTTGCCAGCTCTGGGTTGAGAAATACCTGGAGATTTTGGAGGTGGAGCCTGAGGAGAGCGGGGTTTGAGGAGGGGAGGGACTTCAATGAGGTACAATGCCAAAGAGTCTGTCTTCCAAAGTGGCCATTTACTCCAGGTGAACTGATCTCTGTCACCTGGAGATCAGTTTTAATAGCGGGGGATCTTCAGCCACCACCTGGAGGTTATATACAAAATATACATACCACTGTGTACAATAAATATATGCTATGGTAAAATAATTTTATGCTTTATTCTTTTTCTTTTTATATTTTTTCAATACTATTGTCTAAATATTGTTATCAAATATGATCAAAAATATATTTCACCCAAACAATACATAGAGAAAACTGTTTCACCACCTGGAGGTTGGCAACCATATCTAGGAGACAGTGGCAAAAGTGGATTTGCCTCTGCATTGTGTGCAAAATGACCAAGAAATACAGCCTGTTGTTCAGTATGTTGATAAATACTAACAATGAAAAAAATATATAGACTTGTTCAGTATTAACTGATGTGAGATTCCTACATTGTATATTGGGAAGGGGGGAGAATAACATAGAGTTACTTTTCAAGTGGGTCCAAAAACTGCTGTAGATTCTGATAAGTACTGATAAATTCTGAAAATATTCTGTATTCAATCATGGCATGTAGAGTTTTCCTGCATTCCTGTCCATTCTGCTTCTAGGAAAAATAATTTCTGGGATCACAAGTTCATGGAAGATGAGCTGTATCTGTCAGAGCACTGCAGCGAGGAGTAAAAGGGGACAAAAACACCCCTTTCAGCAGAATTGCAGTTCTGGCAAAAATAGCAGGAGCAATTTTACCCTCTTTACCCTCTCCCTAACTGGAACCCAGAGTGGCCGATTACACCATTAGCATATTCTGCATCTTATCCTTAATGCAACAACCCTGTGAGGCAGGTTAGTCTGATAGATTTAGATAGTCAGCCAGCATGTTTTCAAGGCAGAGCACAAAGTCTGACAGTCACTGGGGTTTGTTTATATGAAAAAAGGTGTTCCTGGGATATGAAATGGTATAGCACAGCCTGACCTCATCAGATCTTGGAAGCTAAACAGGGTTGGTATTTGAATGGGAGACCGGCAACATATAGAAGGCTTTTCATCACTATGGAGCATATCAGGGTATATTTTTCATATCTAGAGGAGGATTTTTTAAAAAGTTATTGAAAGAGATCATAGGGAGAACAATAAAGCTTTCTCATTCTATTGGTGTAGTGGTTAAGTGTGTGGACTCTAATCTGGGAGAACTGGGTTTGATTTCCCACTCCTCCACTTGAACGTGGCTGCATGACCTTGGGCAAGCCGAAGTTCTGATAAGAGCTGTCCTTGAAAAAAGAGCAGTTTCTGTCAGAGCTCTCTCAGCCCCACCTACCTCACAGGGTTTCTGGGAAGGGAAAGGAGTTTGTAAGCCGCTCTGAGACACCTTTGGGTAGTGAAGGGCGGGGTATAAATCCAATCTCTTCTTCTTCTACTACTATTTGAGGTTTATAAAGTTAAATTGACTGGAAACAGATTCTGGACAAATAAAAGGATGTATTTTTCACATGATACAGTTAACTTATAGAAATCACTGCAATATAATGTTGGGATGACCACTAACTTTTTTTTTAACAACTTTTATTAGGATAATACACATTCACATTGCATCAACTTCAATATATATCCTTTTCTTCTACTTCCCCCCCCTTTCATGGGCTTCCAACAGCATTCCCACCACCAGTTCAAATCTTAGATTCTAACATGTTTCTAATCCTTTATCACATAATTATAGGTAACAACCGTTCATATATTTATCATTATAA
>NW_015160859.1:251249-252917 GCF_001447785.1 Gekko japonicus | reverse complement strand
ACCTTCTATTTTTTTGCATTTCCAACACTTATTTGAAACATTACCATTCATATTTGCAATCTTTTTTGGCGTCATAATACCATCTATACATCATCTTATAACAGTTTTCTTTTAAATTATTACATGTTGATATTTTCATTGCATTCTTCCACAAAAATTCCCATGATGACATAGATATTTCTTTATTCATATTAATTGCCCATTTTAACATATGCTCCTTTACCGTTTCATCTTCAGTATACCAAGTCAATAACACCTTATACATTTTAGAGATATGTTTTTCCCCCCTTCAAACCACACATTTTCGATTTCATTATTTTTTCCCTAAAACCAAATTCTTTTTTATCTTTCTTAAACAAGTCATAAATTTGTCTATATTGTAACCAGCCATATCTAAATGCCAAATCTTCTTCCATTATCATTTCATACGTATTTCCCGTCTGTTTTAACATGTCCTTATATTGAACCCAATCTTCTCCTCTAGATGACGAAAAAGGTTTCATTACCTCTGCAGGTACAATCCAAAGCGGTCTTTTATCTGAAAAAAACTTTTATATTTAATCCACACATCAAAGAGCGATCTTCTTATATAGAAGGGATGACCACTAACTTTAAGAGTATTTTGAAGTGCTGGTACTTACCAATAAGTCGCTAAAGAGCTTGGGGCTGGGATACTTGAAGAACCGCTTCCTCCTGTCCTGATCACTAGTTAAGATCCTGTTCTCAGTCCCTGCAGTCTGTGCCCCCACCTGCAGGGGAGGCAACCAGAAACAGTGGCACCTTGCCTTCGGGATGCCTTCCTCCTTGAGGCTTTTCCTTACTTTCCTTTAGATGCCAAAAATATATATATTTCTATTTACCCAGGCTTTTAACTAAGTGAATGTTTTAAAGTATTTTCTGTTCTGCTTCAAGCCTGAGGATTTCTTCTTATCAATATACTTTTAGATAGCTCTGTTCATTTTGCACAGTTTTTATACTCTGGCAGGTTCCTAGTGACCTGATTATATTGGCTTGACATATTTAAATGTTTTATGGCTTGACTTGTTGTTATTAGTTTATTTAATTGTTGGCATTGCTTCATTGGGAACCTGCTCAGGTGGGTTCTGGAGAGGAAGCACACACATTTTATAAATATATAAATAAATGTGTAGTACTATTATTTCTTGATACAGCCATGAATTTGGGATTCAGTATAAAACAGTAAAATCTATAGATTAGAGCCAAGTGGGTCATGTGAAGGCTTATATTGAACCCAATCTTCTCCTCTAGATGACGAAAAAGGTTTCATTACCTCTGCAGGTACAATCCAAAGCGGGATCAATGACCATGCAGAAGTGGCAATCATACTGCAATGCATTTACCTATTTTTGTCTTCCTTATTAGCTAGCGTTGAAACCCCAAGCAGCTCACAATAATATATTTCTAAGCTGAGATGTATTCAGGCACTATGTAGGGGTGCCTGGTTGCTTCCTGCCCTCTCCCTTTGATGCTCACAGATTTGTTTTTTAAGAAGATAGTACCAAATTGGGGCAAATAGGTTTACACTGGCTATTAGGTTTACACAGGCTATTGAGAGCCAGTTTGGTGTCGTGGTTAAGTGTGCGGACTCTAATCTGGGAGAACCGGGTTTGATTCCCCACTCCTCCACTTGCACCTGCTGATGTGACC
>NW_015160859.1:221401-251101 GCF_001447785.1 Gekko japonicus | reverse complement strand
GGTATAAATCCAATCTCTTCTCTTCTTCTTCTATTATCTAAAAATAGAACATCCATGCTCAGAAGTAGTATAATCACTAATTACTAGATGCTAGGGATAAACAGGGTGTGTGCTGAACCAGGCATTAGTAGTCTAGCCAGTATTTTGTAGCTAGTCACAATATAAATTTTAGTTTAAAATTTGAGATAGAAGCCCTGCTGGCTCAGACCAAAAGATGGCGAGCCCAGCATCCTGTTTCTCATAGGGGCATGTTTGTTACACACTATTAGGACTTACACACCATTGGGACATTACACACCATTGCCCACAATGAAGGCAATAACCCCCCCTCCTTTGTTATCTCCCAGCCACTGGTGGTCAGAGATGTACTTGTTCTGAATATGCAGGGTGGTTTTTTAAAAAAAGTACTCCCATGTATGCTCGCAATTGCGGCGACTAGAAACTGAAACAAAGAAACAAAACTGCGATTTAAAGAAAGCTTTTTTTCAAGAGTATGAAGTTTTCCTCCCCTGAGTTAGCATTGTAGGCAAAGCATTATGACTGATTAACATTGTTTTTATATAACCTATTATTTACTGTCATGTTTCCAGCATTGTGTTATTTCTATTGTTATATATGCAAGATAATAATTTTCTTATTGCATGGCAATTAGATATCTAAAAAACATAATGTTTCACAGCTGAGTGTAGCCAGCTAAATAACACTTGTAGATTTATTAATGGTAATTATTCATCTGTTGCAGTGAGAGATTATTTCTAAAAGCATAAGACAGTCCCCTGTGTGGCAGCTTTACTAACATAGAATGTGATATTTTACTGAAAGAGATATTTTACTGAAAGTACTTTCCAACACTTAAAAGTTGAACAATAATCAAACTAAGGGCTGTAAAAAACCTCACAAAGTTGTCTGAGGATCAGATTAGAGTTCCATTTCTTATTAGATTTCTCCTTTAAACTCTGTTAGAAATATAATTTTGGAAGTATTTTGAATATAAAGCATATATCTATTTTTTTTACACTGCCTTTCCACCATACATAGACTTTAAGGTGGCTTCCAAAATATAGATAGTCTATTTTATCCCTCCTTCCTCCAAGATGCTCGGAATGTTTTTTTTTAATTTTAATTTTTTCTTTCAATAACAATAGAAAAAAGAACAGGAAAGAGAGAAAAAAATCTCAATATCCAACAACCAGTAAAAAAATTTAAAAAGAAAAAAAGTGTAGCTGTAGTAAGAGTACAGAGGGTCCATTTTTGTTGACCATCAGTTAGCCTTCAAGAGACAGGCAGATACTTTAAAGGTACATAAGAATCCTAACAATATCAATGAATTTTCTAATACAAAATTGATATGAGTAATAACGTTTTCCCATAAAAACTGAATAACTGGACACACCAAAAGCGTATGTTTAAGGGACATGTCCTGTGACATTACGCCAATAATTAGACACTTTACTCAACCTTTTAGTAAGTTGCTGCAGTATCCAATATCTCCTAAACATATGTGTGTGTGTATATATATTCTTTTTCTGCTGTGTATGTGTGTGTGTGTGTGTGTATATTCTTTTTCTGGCTGAATGCATCTCTGTTTAAGTTCAGCCGAGAGAGTAGGTATAAACTTTAAAGCCATATACCATTGCTTTGGCAAAATAGGGAGCTCTAGCTCCTTCTTCCATTCATACCTGAGACTTTGAATATAGTATTTATTAATTGACATAAAATGTTTATAAACAAATATTGTAGTTTTCATTTTCTGCATCGATTTAATTAGGATGTAAACTGGTGTTGCATGCCTTTTCACAGTTGTGGAGTGAGTTTATTTTCATCAGTGTATGCTGTAAATAATGAGGATTTTCAAGGGATGGTACTATCGTCATTGGTGTTGTCATTGGTGGCTTGACAGCACCCCGTTATTTAAATAACACCCCTAAAACAAAAATGTAGTGTTGTAATGATAGTTTAAGCAGGTTCTCTGAATTCTGAGCTTTCATTTTTAAAAGTCTCTAGCCTCCACCCTCACAAAGATATGCCATTTCCCCTACATCTCAACAAAAGGAGCACCTAGATACTTACCTTTTAAAAAAGCAATGACAGCTCAGAATTCAGAGAACCTGCTTAAAATAGTGTTACAACACTACATTGATATATCAATACTTTAGGCCAGGGGTGTTGAACTCATTTGTTATGAGGGCCGAATTGGATGTAAATTGGACTTTGTCGGGCCGAGCCATGTGTGTCATAAAATGTAATGCCAGGTAGCAAAGATGTAAACTTTATAAAGGACAGAGACAAACACAATTAAAGATACTATAGCAGCTATTCCATTGGAGCTCCACATTAGGAAGGTGTGTGTGTTAAGACTAATATTTCTCTGCAAAACTGGAGTCCCTTGAGTTTGCAGAACTCTATGTTTTAACCCTGGCTGGTCCCAAACCTCCTCCCCTTAAAACATGCCTGCCTAAATTGGAAAGGTGGGGGAATAGTGTGATTTTGCAAAGCAATTTTTAAAATACAAATGAAGCTCCTACCTGTGAGGAGGACTACGGAGGCTGTGAGTGGTGGCTGGGAAGTTTGGTAGCCCCACCCTCTGCTTCCTGCTCTCAGATGCAGCAACGCCCTCTGCTCTCTATACTCAGAGGCAGCTCAAGCTCAGAACAGCGAGGACAGGCAGGGGAGGGGGGAGAGAAGAGAGTCCACTTCTGGGCTGGATTAAAGGCCTGGGTGGGCCGCTTCTGGCCCACTGACCATAGGTTTGACACCCTTGTTTTAGTCCCTTAAAAAAACACAAAACCACTCACCTTTGAGGGGAGTTGTTTGATGATGACCACAGTTCAGTCATTGAAAAGTAGGCTGGAGGTGGGTGGAAGTGGGTGGGACAAAAAACAAACAAACAGAAAATGACAGAAACATGATGCATGAGGAAAAAGCCGACTAAAAATCAGCTTCCAGAAAAAAGATTGATGTAAAACTAGTCTCAAAAGAACCAGAAAATACATTGGGAATAATAAAATAAAATACAATAAGAAGTGAAAACTAAAGGCACAAAACACATGCAGAAACTGGGGGATAAACCAAAGCAGTATGGTGCCAGAATTGACAGAAGAAACCTATGTGGAAAGCTCCAGAAAAGGAAAATTCTCCTGTAGCTCACAAATTAATGCAACTTCAATGCAACACAAACATCATTATGAGCAAGCATACACTTGTTTACAAATATGCAAAGCACATATTGGGTTTCCAGGTAAAGATCCATTTCAAATAACACCTTCTTTAGGCGTTAATAATTACAGTACCATATAAATATGGAGAACTGCTAAAACACGAAAACAAATCATAACTCCCAAATGTTAAAAATGCAATAAGAAAAAAAAATCAACAACCAGTTTGTTTAGTCTTAAATAGGTGGATTCATAATGCTCAGAATTAGAATGGAGGAAAAATTGCCTCCCATGGCTTCACGTCCATCCATTGGAATGAAATGATAGGTGTGAAATAAAACCAGCTCTTAAAGATCCCTCATTTGAAATAATTCATCACATAAATTTGCCCATAAACTTGTGTACACTTATCTGGATTCTCATGGTTCCACTCTGATGTAACTGGAAAACCAAGAATCTTAACTATGAACATTTTCCAGATTAACTCTCTTGCTCAGAAGCAATTAATGCTGAAAAACCAGCATTATAGAACCCCATATAGAATCCTGGCATCTATGCCCTGTTACTGGCTGTCCAGAGCAGATTATTTACTTATTTAGCTATTTATATGTTAGTAGGGATGCAAAGTGGCTTACCAAACATTATCTCTTTCTCCATTTTATCCTCACAAAACCCTGTGAGGTAGGTTAGGGTGAGAGTGTGTGACTGGCCCAAGGTCACCCAGCTTCCATGGCAGAATGGGAATTTGACCCTGGATTTCCCAGATCCTAGTTCAAAATTCTATTTCAATAACATTTTAAAGACTATCAAAATTTTCCAAGATATAAGCTCTTCTGCATTAAAGACGACTTTGTCAGATCCTAGTGGTCTGACATTTTGGCTGTGGTCAGATGACAGACTTGGCATGCTCTGGCCCCTCCTCTAAGTAATCCAGGTTTTTTTTGTAACAGAGTTCTGGTCATACATCCCACCCTGAACCTACCTCACCACACAGTCACTCCGTGGTTGACCGTTCAGATTATTGCTACATGGTAACCATGGAGTGGGCAGTTGGGCAGTATCCTTAAAAAAATCATCTGTCATACGTGCACAGAAGTGTTAATTTGATGCCCCACTCCATTGTGACAGCTCCACAATCCCTCCACCAAGTATTGCAGCTCATCTCAGGTGGCAGTCACACGCACAAGATAAAGCGGGGGGAAGTGAGGCTATTTGCTTCGTAGCAATTTGACCCACAGTTGCATGATCACACAGTCCTTGGAAGCTGCGGGCAGAACCCGCCACTGCGTGATCAGATGCAACCACAGGTGAGTCTTTTTTTCTTTCTGTGTGTTTCCGGTGCACTTCAATGAGGGATCGATGATTTGCATCTCCACACTGAGGGCTCCCTATGCAGTGTGCAATGATGCGCATACCAAGATGAGGAAAAAAATGGCATGGAGTCAGGATGGCCTGTAGCAACCCGTTTGCTACTGGACTTTCCCTAGTGTCTTTTTGCTCCGCTTCTGCGGTGGAGCAAAACGGATTGTTGACAGGTGCAGGGCACTTCCCAGATGTTTGTGTCTAATCACGCCCTTTAAATCCACCCAGCATTCGTGCCCATGGCGTGGCTAATTGTGCGTGTGATCGCGACCTCAGACTCCTTCGCTTCACCTCTCTTCAATGGAATACATGGGGGAGGGAAAGCGCAAGCATCATGTAGATTTACATGACAGTAGTCCCACTGACTTCAATACATTTACTCTTGTGTCAATCATGGGATGCTGTCAAACAACAACTCTAAAGTAGAAATGGGAGATTTTTTTTGGGACTCAAAAACAACTCCCCCGGGGGGTCCAAATCAGAATGACTATTTGGCTGCTTGGATGTACAAGCAGTGTTTGACAACGCCAGGGGCGATTATGCACTTATGCCGTTACCTGATCAACAAAGGGGGGGGGGGAGAAATGGATAGGAAGGTTCACACTTCCCAACTGGCTTGAGTTTGCAACAGGGGAGTTCAGACATCTGGAAATGCAGGGTGGAAGTGCTGACATCTGTATAGACCAGACTTTTCCCGGTGCTTAGTAACTTTGATTCCAAGGTGAGTCAGAACAGGATGCCATCGACTGGGGAATGGGAGGTAGATGTCACTGTCTGATTGTGCACTTTAACTTGGGAGGGGAAGAGCAACAACATCAGATCAAGCTGCTTGTCCGACCACAGCCTCTAACAACTACACCACACTGGGTGTAGTTCCATGAAGGGCTTTTAAAAATTACAGCTAACACCTTGCATAGGCCCTGGAAATGGATTGGTAGCTAGTGCACCTGACCCAGAACAAGTTGAACATAAGCATGTTTCCATATTCAGGATAAGCAGATGCATTCTGTAGTAGCAGAAGTTGTTTTTGGTTATTCCATGTGGAGAGCATTGCAGTAGTTAAGTCTGAGAGTTACAGAAGGTTAGATCTGTATAGCAAGAGCAGAAGTGTCTAGAAAGGAGTGGGTCTGTGTAGGCACTCCTAGTTGGCAGCTGCTTAGCCTTCTTCTAAAAGCACAATTCTGAGTTCAGGAAAAATTTCTTTATCACCTATTCTTCTGGAAGGTCTTACTAAAAACTTTCTGTACTTGCTGCGGTAGCACTGTAGAATTTTAGGCCAAACTATACATGATACTGGTAATTCAGTGCATTAAGCTCCTCAAACATTTTTTCCCTTCAGTTTATTTAAAACATTTTTATTCTGCCTTTCTACCCAATTAGGGCCCTCAAAGAGAGCTGATCAGAAAGGCCTGCCTTCTTCCCTTTTTTAAAAAAGTTAATGGCCATTGGGGGGAAGAGGCCACTCTCCCGAACCCAAAAAGACTCCCAAAATCCTGGAAGATAAATTTGTGTTACTTCCAAAATTCTGAGGGTGTTTTGAGTGCATACACTTGAACCAAAACAAGCAAAACCAAAATGGCTAATTTTGGATATATTTTTGGCTTAGGTATACACACTCCTAACCTAAATAGATCTACTTTGGACCAATCACTCTACTTCAGCCTAGTTATTGTGAGGTTAATGTAGGGCTTTTGTGAGGATAAAGTAGGGAGAACCATGTTTCATGTCTGCTGTATTTTTATTTTTGTCTGCTTTATTGATTTATTACAAGATTCTTCAAGCATAATAAATAAAGCCACAGTGGTGGAGTGGGTAAACTGTTGCCCTGGGATCTGGCTGATGTAAGTTCACATTCTTTCTCTAAGAAACCAGGAGAAAATAAGAAGCAGATTGGATTGTTAAACTCCAGACCCTGACACCTAAAGGGTTAAATTTGGAGTAAGGGTGAGGTAAAACTGTAATAGATAGAAATGAGTGAAGCAATCTTAGATAGATGTGGGATAAATTTTGCCTCAGGGCTTTTAAAAATCTCTTTTTAAAATTAATATCATCATTTCTTTAGCCTTCTGTTGCCACTAAGTCAGAATACATAGTTCAACCATCTTTGTAGACATTCATAACACGATGTATTTGTAACTTGAACAACAAACCAATGCTTACAATTCATACACAGAAATCAGACCATACTGCATAGCCACAGAATTTTCCTATTTAGATTGTTATTCATTGAAAGCAAGTTATAAAAGAATATGTGATTCAATTCATGGAATACAATAGATTGTCTCAAAAGATACTGGCACATTTTATGCATGCTGCCAGCTTTCTATGGGTTTATTTGAACTACCCACAAAAAGCATATTCTCAAGTATTAAATTTTCATTGTTGTATGGCACTTTTTTTCTAGAACAATTTTCTATTCAAATGTAGAAGCATTAGAACTTAACTGTAACTATTTAAAATGTTTGCAGGGTTAAGAGCTGACAGTCATATTGATCATATCACTGAGATCAGCCTAGGTATTTATGGTGCAGTAGGGAATTAAGTAAGGGAGTACAGAAATCTAACCACTAGATCACCTAACCACTAAATCTACTCTTACCTTTCCTCCTCTGGAAGCCTCTCCTCAGAAAGTCTTACCAGGTCCCAGTTATGTGGTTATGATTCTCCAGGGCAGCCAGGCCCAGTTACACAATGGGGGTAATAAGGGCACCTCACTTTCCCCTGTGTCCCCTCCCCAATATTTCCTCTTTCACTCCTCCTGGCAATCCACATATCCTCATGTTCCCTTTGTTCCCTCTCTCCTTCCCACCCACTCACCCACTTTCCTTTTATCTGACCCCCCATCTTATGTGGCATTTGTTGGATTATCTGCAAGGTTAAAGTTTTGCTAAAGATAAATTTAGGCAGTTCTAATTGATGATTTTCCAAACCACAATGGACATTAATCATTGCATACCAGAGTGCTGTTTTAGCACCAGCTAGTACAGATAGGTTTGCATAATATCCCTAAGGCATCATTTAAATTCTAATTTGGCAGTCAACAACTGGAACCCTATAAAAATAATGCACAGAAAAGCCACGTAATTGGATCAAATGAGCCATTTTTACATGACAAGTGATTGATTTGGTAGAATTTACTTGGATTTGCTCACATGCAGATAGCCTTGGGAGTCTCTCTTCTGGCATATGAATTAGTTTAAGCCAGTGGTTGAATAAATTCAGGAACACTCTCATCCCTAGAGGGAGTAGGCCAGTGTTGATTCTTAACAAAACCAAAAGAATGGCCTTGTGGATTCCTAATGTGACCATTTAAGAGTTTATTCTGGAAAAAACCCACCTTCCAGATTAATAGTTCCTTGAAAGCCAACACCAATAATTGATGTCACTATGAAAACCAATTGTAGAAAAAGACTGAGGGCTCAGAAGAGGTCCTTGAAAGTTGAAAATCGATGGATAGGGAACCTATTGTGGTAGATAGTGCCATTACGTCGACTTGCAGCCAACTTATGGTGACCCCTCTTGGGGTTTTCAAAGCAAGAGATGTTCAGAGGTGGTTTGCCATTGCCTGCCTCTGTGTACCAATCCTGGACTTTTTTGCTTAGCTTCCAAGATCTGACAAGATTGGGCTAGCCTGGGCCATCCAGGTTACGGCATGGAACCTATAGGCAAGAGAAAAGGTGGTGTTGCAATGAGGGCCTAGAGCGATGTGTATATGTGTAGCTGATTGTCACATTTTGATTTGTATCAATTAGCTAGTTCTTTGGCTGCTGTGATTTGATGTGTGACCTGCTTGTATTACAGTCCATACTAAATCAGTGGGTTTATAAGGGTACAACTCTGTTTAGGATTGCACTGTTAATGTCTGAGCAACCCAAAGATCACCAATGTCTAAAAGTAATGTATAACGTTCACTGAAGTAGCTCCTGCTAGCCAAGGGCTGAGGTCTGGTAAATGGCTCAGTTCAAATGGAGTGAGAAGATAGAAGGTAAGGCATGTTTTAGTAAGGACAGCTTTATCTTGACTGAGCAGCAGTGGCAATTTAAATATTGGGACAAGCAGCTAGGAACATTTCCATTTCTCTCCATGTAGAGCTATCCATGTTAACTGTATTTTAAACCCCAGTTTTCTACCAAAATTGGTTCTCAAACAACTCACATGGTTCAAAACCTAGTAAAAAAATAATTGGAGCACAAAAAGAAAAGAAAAAAGAAAAGAAAAGCTTCCCTAGTATGGTCGCCAACTGCTTAGAGAAAAGAAAGAATCCTGCCCCTTTAATAGAGGCTGACTGGGATATTATTTACCAGGTGGTGTTATTTACATCCATGGTATGAAAAACTTCAGCTGCCCATTCCTGTGCATCAAGCCTTTATTAAAGAGATCAAACATTTTCCTACAGGCATAACCCTTTCTTTCAGGAAGGAAATTCTTAGTTGAGCAGGACTCAGGCACAGTAGAAGTGTCTGACTGCTTCCTGAAACCCATCCAATGGTCTCATTAATGGTGGCTGCAATATAGAGCGAATTGGGTTCTCAACTGCAGCATGAGTTCTTATGTAGAAATGACAGTTCTCATGTGAAGCAGTTGTAGGCCAGTGTTATCCCAGTCTCTTCTCCATGTACTAGAGGGAACATGTGCATCAGGTAATAGCTTGTGTGGTGAGTCAGTGTGGTGTAGTGATCAGAGCTCTGGATTTTGGCTAGGGAGTCCTGGATGGAGGCTCAGGTCACCAGTGTTGCCAGGTCTGCCTTTTATCTTTTTCAGCAGATCAGGCAACTGGTTCCCTATCTCTACTCCTGGGATTTAGCTACAGTGACCCATGCAGCTTCCAAGTTAGATTACTGTGGGTGTGTTCACACGGACGTTTAGTGCGGGATTCGCTGCTGATCCCTCGCGCATTAAAGGTTCCTGTCTATATAGGCAAACCCGCCTCCCGCACTGAAGCTGGCAGAGTCCCGTGGTTTCCGCTCTTTTATCCGCGTTTTTTGACACCCGTTGGAACAGGTGTTTTCCGACATCTCGCGCTTTATATCTGCGGTTTTGGTATCTGGACAGCAATCCGCCGTGACCGCGCTACCCTCCCCCCGGTTTTTTTTTTGTTTGTTTCCGGTTTTAGCTATGCGCTTGTGCAAACAGGCGCTAGCTTTTATTTTGGTCTTTTAGATCCCACCGAGGCCGCCGTCTGCGCCCAGCTGTCAAACGAGCAAAAAACCCTGCTGAGCACAGGCAGAGCCGGGAACTTTGTTGGGAGGGAGCGAGCAAGTCCAAAGCTGCTCCCGGGTGTGTGCGCCGGCCGGCCGGCCAGCTAGCCAGCCAGAGCCGCTCTCACTCGCTCTCCCAACTCGTTCTACCCACACCGCCTCCTCACCCGGGCCGGTCCCTTCTCCGCATGGCGGCGGCTGCACATACACAGACCCGCTCCCTCGTCTGCTGCTTCTCCCTCGCTTATCAGTGCAAGGCACCGCGGGAGAGAAAAGGAGGCGGGCTGGGAAGGGAAGCCGCCGCCGCCGGGCAGGGGACGAAGCCCGGGCAGTGCCTCTTGCCCGAAGGGGAGTGAAAAGTTAGGCGACAGGGTTCGCGCCTCCTAAACCTCTCGCCCACTCCGAGGAGGGTCTGGCACTCCCGGCTCCTGTGCTTGGGTTGGGGGGGGTGTTTGCCGCCAGCGGGTAGGAGAAAGGACAGCGAAGGTCTTTTTATTAGTTTGTATGTACGCCCGAGCGCATGGGAAGACGAGCGCATGCCCAGATTAAAAAACAAACAACCCCCCCCGCCTGTGTGAACAGTACTTTGCGCGAGGGAAGCGGAAGACAGAGGGACCGTCTGACCACCTCCAAGCGATATAAAATTCACGGATATAACTAGCACAGTAAGAGGTCCGTGTGACCAGACCCTGTAACTCACTTTATGCGGGCTTACCCTTGAATCTGACCTGGAAACTTCAGCTAGTACAAAATGTGGCAGTGTACCTGCTAACAGCAACACCTGTATGGGTGCACATGCAGCCAGTGCTACGCCAGTTGCACTGGCTACTAATTGAGTACTGGATCCATTTCATGGTGTTGGTATTAACCTTTAAAGCTGTATGCGGCCTGAGACCAACATATCTAAGGGACCGTCTCTCCACATATGTGCCCTGGAGAACCTTGTGCTCTGCAGACCAACATCTGCTGGTTGTTCCTGGACCAAGGGACATCAACTTAGCCTTGACCAGGGCCAGGGCTTCTTCTGCCCTGGCCCCAGCCTGGTGGAATATGCTCCTGCTTGAGAACAGGGCCCTGTGGGACTTATTGCACTTTTGCAGGGCCTATAAAGTGGAGCTGTTCCGCCAGACCTTTGGATGAGGCGGTGGATGTCCCCTGCTGAAAATCGTCCCTTGAAATCTGTCCACATTACTGACTTGTGTCTGCACTTCAGCTGGCAGGCCCTCTCTCAGTTGTTGTTTTAACACTGCGGGACTTAGAAATTATTGCCAATTAGATTAATTCTCTATCAACTGCTTTAGCTATTATTTATATGATTGTTTTAAACTGTTAGGATATTTTCTGCTGATGTTACCTGCCCTGAGCCTGCTTGTGGGAAGGGCAGGATATAAATTGGACAAAATAAGTAAATAAGTAAATAAATTAATAAATTCAAATCTCTCCTCCCCTCTAGGTTCAGCCATTTACACAGCAATTTTAAACAGGCCTACTTGGAAGTAAATCCCATTTTATTCAATGGGGCTTACTTTCAGGAAAGTGTTCGTAGGATTTTATCCTAATTTTATCTCAACCTTATTGTGAAGAGATAATGGAAAAGAAGTGATCCATTTATGCTCCTTGGAAGGAAGGAGAGATTTAAAAAACTGCAATAAATAAAACTGCATCTAGCCACTGAGGCAATGTTAATCAGGAATGTCTCTGGTACAAGTAGGGTTGCCAAGTCCGAAGCGGCGCTGGAGCGGGGGACTCCAGCGCTGCTCCGGGAGTGCGCGTGCATGCAGCAACCAATTTCACCTGGAAGTGACGCGACCACGCTGGGCACACTGGGGCGGGGCCACGGCCATCCGAGGGAAAACCATAGAGCGTGCCCGGTGTGGTCGCATCACTTCCGGGTGACGTGCACGTCGCGTGCTTTGGGGGTGGGGTTTCCCCGGGGCCTGATCCGCCAGCAGCGAGGAACGGGCTGCTGGGGCAGGGATTTCCCTAGGTACAAGTCTAGGTACAAGCCTAGGTACAAGTCTAATTAAATACTTTTATTTACTTTATAGCCTGCCTTTCTCACTGAGACAACCTGCTTTTAAAAACTTTGTTTCTATTAAATGGAAGTGATTTTGGAATGAGATTCCCACACCTCCCAGTTCTTCTGTGTCCTTTGGCATCCTAGCCCACAATCTCCAGAAAAGCCTGCACAGGTTAATTTATATATATTTTGCCCCCAAAGAAAACTGCATTGAATGGATACTATCATCAATGTTTACTATGATCTACTGTTTTCTGTGGACAACAGCTCATACCAGGCATCCCCCCCCCCGCAGTATTGTTTTCCCTGGACGCTAATTTCTTATGCTGCCAGCATATTAGATAGGAAGACAAAATGAGTTTGCACCAATATGTCCGGCATAAAGGGGAGCGTCCAGGATATGGGCAAATGGTGTTGGCTTTACCTTCATAGCTGTTTCTGCTTACAGTGCCTACATATTCTTTTTCAATTCACAACTGCTTTCACACAGTGACAGTGGACTGGAGGTTAAGTGAGCTGTCATCAGAGTGTCACTTTGTTTCACAGGTACGAAAGACCATCATGTGTGATAGTGACGATGGAAAATGCAAAACGCTGTAGAATTCCCACTGAATTCTGCATCATTTCATAACGGAGTTACTCCAATAAATGATCCAAGCAGAACCATTTAGCTTCAGTGGGTGCAATATTCATGATTTACAGATTGGTTAATTTTTGTTCTCTCAAGACCTGCAGCAAGGTCTCTGGAGGCATGTATTTCATGCAAACTTTTCCAAGACAAAGCTGAACCTGTAGGGTAACAGCAGAATGCTGTCATTAGATAATTTAGGATGGCACTGTTAATCTGCAAACTTGTACTGATTTTTATTTATAACCTAAGTCACTTCTGGAGAAAACCTGGAAGCAAGAGCAGTAGCTCTAGGAATTGCCAGAAATTATACAGTGAGCCATAGAGATTCCTAGAACTACTGTTGTCACATCTTCCCCCCCCCTGGACGTGATATCATCATGCATGTGGCAGTGGTGAACCTTTTTACATTTTCCCTGATCACCACTTGGAGCAGTGGTGGGCAACATGAACTTGAGGTGGGGAATCCCCCACCCTGACTTGGCAGGCCAAGTTTGAAGTTGTGTGATATATAAATCTTGACATTCATATGTGGATATCCTGCTTTAGGACTGACTTAATCCCAAGTATTGCCTTCACTGTAATGCAGGCTAGAATACCATCTAGGGCGTTTTCGGGGAAGGTGGGGGAAAGACTGAAAATGATGAAACCAAACCCTGGT
This sequence comes from Gekko japonicus, assembly GCF_001447785.1. Taxonomy (NCBI): domain Eukaryota; kingdom Metazoa; phylum Chordata; class Lepidosauria; order Squamata; family Gekkonidae; genus Gekko; species Gekko japonicus. The sequence continues at coordinate 238,077 of NW_015160859.1, read as the reverse complement.
TTCAGAAGCCAGGTTTGTAGTTCGTCTGAACCAATCCTTTATGATATCTGCAGCAGGAGTGTAGCCATAAAATATTGGGTGGTGGGGCACTGGGAAATCCAGTGGGGCAGGGGAGTATGGGGGATGAGGGGGGGAGAGAAATAAGACAGAATAATGTGGTACGCTGCAGTTAAATTTAGATTTTAAAAAAAGTAGTATATTTTTGGAGAGCATGTTTTGTGGGGCATGGCAGTTAATTAAGGGGCCGTGGCCCTGAGATGCCCCACTGTGGCTATGGGCCTGATCTGCAGACCTGCATCTTTAACCATGTGGTTGCCCTAGCCACCCATAGTGACCGGCAGTTGGTGCAACTTAAAGCACGAAAGGGCTATGCTGGCAGTGTGTGGAAACACTCTCCCAACTGCTATTTTCTCCCACAGCTGATTTTCCTACACAAAGTGCCCCATTGGTACAGCAGGAAGTGGGGACAATTTCATTCAATTCTCACTCTTCACTAGTCTCTAGTGTTCTTCATGGCATTTGAAGAAGAAGAAGAGTAGGATTTATACCCCACCCTTCACTCAGAGTCTCATAGTGGCTTACAATCTCCTTCTCTTCCTCTCCCCACAACAGACACATTGTGAGGTGGGGCTGAGAGAGCTCTGAGAAAACTGCTCTTGAGAGCCCTGAGAGAACTGTGACTTACCCAAGGTTACCCAGCTGTCTGCATGTGGAGGAGTGGGGAATCAAACCCAGTTTTCCAGATTAGAGTTCATTGCTCTTAACCACCACACCAAAGAGGCGCATAAGAATATATTTGGTGCATAAGAATATCCCAACTTCTATTAATGGCCGTTCAGCAATCATAGAAGGCGACTGGTGGAAGAGAACAGTGGACACATATCTGTCACCATGAATACCTTCTAGCTGCGGTTCACAGAATCCAGCCCAAGAATGATGGTAGATCCAGGGGGCAGAATTTTCTTCTGCATTACTTCAGATCAGAAATTGTGGGGCCATTGTTTTCAGTGCTTACCCAAGTAAAAAAAAATATTCCGGAACAGAGCAATTTGATACATCAGGGAAAGGATTAAGCTAAATCTTCCCCCACACAGTCAGTCTTTATGATTACATCATCAATGTGCAAATTTACAAAATACAGCAAATGTTTTTTAAGAGCAAGAAGTTAAAAGAAATACAATCTCTACCCACAGTCTGAAATGATACAGGAAAAATTTTTTTAGCATCTAATCCTGCACAACATATAGGCTTTTATTTACTTATTTCTTTTATTCAATTTATACCCCGCCCTTCCTACCAAGGCAGCCTCAGGGCAGTTTACACAGTGCATAAAATACAATTAAAAGCCATCATAAAAATCATCATAACTAATCAACCAAAACAGATCGGTTATCCTAAAATCCATAAATCATTATCCTAAAGTGCTGGTACACTTTTCAAATAAAGTGCATGAGCAGAAATTTCAGATTGACCCATACTCCACGGGTGATAGTCATAATGATGTTCCCACACGCTCCATTGATCTACTTATTTATCTAGCGAGGCGGGCTAGAGATGATAAAGCAAGGGCACAGGATTTCTTCTTGGATGTCACATGCAGCTCCTAATTGAAAGCTTGGTGGAAGAGCTCCATCTATCAGGCCTTGCGGAACTGTAAAAGGTCCCACAGGTCCCGGATCTCTTCTGGGAGCTCATTCCACCAGTGCAGAGCTGCTACTGAGAAGGCCCTAGTTGTTGCCAACCTGGCATCTTTGGGACCTGGGAGGGCTAGCCGGTTTTGGGCCCCTGAATGCAGTGCTCTCTGGGGAACATATGGGGAAAGGTGGTCCCTTAGGTATGCTGGACCCTGAGCATAGAGGGCTTTAAATGTAAAAACCAGGACCTTGAAGCGAATTTGGTATGCTATTGGCAACCAGTGCAGTGCTTTCAACACAGGCTGGGTGTGTTCCCGAATGGAAAGACCCATCAAAAGCCTTGAAGGAAGGATGTCAGCCATTGCAAGTCAAGCCCCTGAACCCCCGCATGGGTGAGGCGGTGGATCAGTAGCTGATGGTCGACCATGTTGAACACTGCCAACAGGTCTAACAGCAACAGCACTGCTGATCTGCCTCGATCCAGATGCCTCCGGAGGTCATCCGTGAGGGCGACCAGTGCAGTCTCCGTCCCATGGCCTGGGCAATGCAGTCTCCGTCCCATGGCCTCCGTCCCAAATAGGGCAAGTTGGAAACCGGCCGATAGTTGGCCAATTTGGCTGGATCCAGAGATGGATTTTTTAAAGAGGGGATGAACCACTGCCTCCTTAAGTGTCCCAGGGAACAGGACCTCTGAGAGGGACCTGTTAATGATCTCCCTTAGGGCATCCCTGAACCCATCATGACCAGCTTTCACTAGCCATGATGGGCACGGATCAAGGAGACACATGGTAGGGCGTATGGTCAAGAGCAATTTGTCGACTTCCTCTAGGCTGAGTGGACTGAAATGATCCAGAATTGGACTAGAAGACATGCAAAGGGCCTCGAGTTCACTCACTGTCTCAAGTGTGGTGGGTAGGTCACGGCAGAGCGACAAGACTTTGTCTGCGAAGTAGCTCACAAATGCCAAAGCAGTGATCCAGCCCGGTGAGTGGGAGTCGTTACATATTGGGAGAGTCCCAGAGCCGCCATGGATGACACTAGGTCCACTGCCTGAGTGGAGGTTGCATCATTGGCATGGACATTGAAATCGGTCTACTTTCTGCTCAAGCAGGAAGTCCTATGACAATAATAATTACAATAGAATTACTGCAAAATGTGCAAATATTATAGAATCCAATATAACATGCAGTCAAAATGTAATCAGTCCATTGTTTTAATCTCTTTTCAACAGTGAAGACGTCAAAGATGAAAAGTGAAGACGTCAATGAAGAAAGAATGGACGAACTTCCCCGGAGTTTCGAATTTTCTTTTTCATACATAAGATCTCAGATCTGCATCCACATAATCACAAGGCTTCCAAATTGGACTCTTTCTAGTTCCTAAATACTTCAAAAGTAGCTCACATCAGGTTCTTAGCCAATATATCTAACCCGGGCTGATCAGGACCATGGTCTTATTATTTATAGACCTGGCATTACACAGCACCAATGTCAGAGGGGTGTCATCCATCCTAGCCCCACTGCCAGCAACTTTTGGGATGGGATGCAGGCTGGAAGGAGGCCAAGCAACTCTGCTTCTCTGTCCCCTTCCTTTATCACCATGCCTGGTCCCACCACTATACTTTCCCTTCCCCATGAGCACTGGAATCCCCTCCCGATGAGCACTGGGATTCTACAATATGTTTTTATACACTCATAAACCAATAAGTTGGAAAAGACATGCTAACCAGCCTAGAGTTTTTGCTGGCTCCCTAATGCACATAAAGAGCGCCACTTTTTCTTAGGTATAATGATAAGCTCCCTGTCTACTTTGCCCAAGAATTCTAAGTGTACTGTATAATCATACCTTTAAATTAGATCCTAAAATTTAAATGCCATAATGTATTTAAATTAAGGATGGAAACGTATCAGCTGGATATTAGGAAAAACTTTTTTACAGTAAGAGTTGTGCAACAGTGGAATCAGCTGCCTAGGGAGGTGGTGAGCTCCCCCTCACTGGCAGTCTTTAAGCAGCGGCTGAACAAACGCTTGTCAGGGATGCTCTAGGCTGATCCTGCATTGAGCAGGAGGTTGGATTAGATGGCCTGTATGGCCCCTTCCAACTCTGTGATTCTATGATTCTATGAAAATATGATCCAGTGAAACCTGGGGAAATGCTTCATTGAAAATCAATGGTGCTTTCATGACAAATTAGTTAGGTTCGGGACACCAGGGTCTAAATATGGACATAGACATGCTAGCACATGTCCCTCTAAGTAAACAGAACACTGAAGTTCTCCACCCACCCATCAGTTTTGTTTACTGAACACAGCGAAATGCAGCTGTTCTATGCACACCAAATTCTTGACTCGTATTCAAAGTAGTGCAAATGTATTTTTTTTAAATAAATATTTTTGGTTTCCTTTTCTAGAATTTATATTTAACGTTGACTCTGCTAAGTTCAAGGTTCCTCAAAAGTACTATGAAGTTTTTCATCATATGTAAACTTATCTGAACAGAGTTTCTACATTTATTATTACCTTATCTAATTCTACTGTTGATAACTATTCTCACTGTATTTTGTTCTTTTTACTGTTTAAAAATAAAATAAAAACTTTTTTAAAAAATTCAAATGTATTTGTTTTCTAATACGGCACTAAAATGCTGTAGTTTTAAAAAGACATTGTTCTTGACTGGTGTCAACAGAAAGCATCACCAAGTATCTTCCAGTTAATAGTAAACATTTCTAAAGCTGTCTTACTAGTACATTGTCAGATAGAGAGTACAATGACAGATTGCAATGGTAAACAGTCTACAATAACGCATTTTTGTTGTTCAGATATGAAGGTGTACCATCTAATTCATAGTTTTGTCAGTAAAATTAGCTGTACGTTCTTCTCCCATTCATGCACCATTGACTAAATCCATCCATGACCCACTGGGTATTTCTGCTAATTCTCCTGTTTGCTTCTGTACTGAACTTTTCAGAAAGCAGTCCTGCTCTGCATTGCTATGGTTAACTTCACCTGGAAAAGGTAATCCCAGATGTCAAAGCAATCCCGACAATGAAATGTGACACAATTGCTTTGAGCGCTAGCCTTGGAACAGCATGACTACACAACGTAATTGTGTGTACTGTATTGTGTTGTGGTATTATAGTGACAAGCTTACACAATCAAAGCCCTCACACACAAACAGGCACTGCAAACTGTAATTATATTTGTCTGTCAGGCCATGATAATTGCAGATGGCAGGTAGGCAGCGTAAAGCAATTCCTTTCCTCCTTTCCTCTGTTGTGGCATGTTTTTCTTCTTCCTCCAACTAAAAAAGAATAAATTGAAAAAGAAAAGGTCAAGTTTTTTCCTCCTTGTAGTCTCCCCAATCTCATTTCAAATTATATCTTGAACGAGATGTTTGCATTCGGCATTCTGTGAAATGCCTCTTTTCAGGTTCTTAGCATGTATGCTTCTTCCATTTGTATCGTTCTGTACACAGAACCAGTAAACACAGGGCAAAACCAAGATGCTTTGGCTATAATGCTGAGCAGAAGTTTAATGCATGACTTAGATTTCATAACATGGGGTCATCTGGTGGTAAAGCAAAACTTAAGCAGTGTATCTCAAAGCTTGTGACTGGATTCCTATTTTTAGAATCAGAAAAGGTAGGCCATCTAACAACATCCATCTTGTTTCTATGTCAGTTCAATTAGCACTTGCTGTTTGGAAAAGAGAGTACAGAGTTTCCCTAATTTTAGCTCTGGATGTTTTCCCAATATTGTCCCAAATGGTAATTAAAAAAAATCTTCTTACAAGTTTTTAAAAAGAAATATTTTGCATAATATTATGCAAAATATATATTTTGCATAACAATAATTCCTGGTTACTATTGGACCATATGTTTTTCTCCCACTCTTCCTCTAGGGAGCTCAGAGTGTTGTACATGGTTCTTCCTTCCATTTTATCTCCAGATCACCACTGTAAGGTAAGTCAAGTTGAGAGAGTTACTGGTCCAAGATCTCCCAGTGAGCTTCATGTCAGAGTGGGGAACCCAGATCTTAAGTTCTAGTCCAAAACTCAAATCACTACCTTACACCAGCTCTATTGTAGTTGGAAATAACATTTCCAGAGGAATTAACCTTCAAAAATGATATTTTCATGGATTCAACAGTATTAAACAGTAATTGAAATATATCCTAAACTGATGAGGACAGCCTGCCCTGTACAATACTGCACTTAGAAGATCCCAAAGGTGGGAAATAGCCCCCCAATTGTTTCCAGTTGGAAAAAGGCACAGAGGGGAAGATAAGAGCCCCTTCTAGGGTTGCCAAATCCCTCTTGGCAACCAGCATGGGATGTGGGGGAATTATGTGGAGAAAGGAGAAGGCCTAGGAGTCGGGGCCATTGTCATCGCACCAGTGATTTCTAATATTAGGCAGCATGCTTGCGATGAATCTACAAGAGGCTGAATTGTTTTGACCCTGTAGGGTTTTCAAGGCAAGAGACATTCAGAGGTGGTTTGCCATTGCCTGCCTCTTCATAGCAACCTTGGACTTCCCTGGTGGTAATGGTTTTCCCCCCAACGTATGGTTTCCCCCCCGACGATCTGGGCCGCGCATGTGACGCAGCGATGTGACGCAGCTTCAGGGGCGGTGTGACGCAGCTTCGGGGGTGGAATTCCCCCTGGGGCCTGATTCCACCACGGCGGAAATCGGGCCTCCAAAGCGGGGGTTTCCCCGCCCCCCGCCCCTATTTGGCAGCCCTAGTTAGTGGTGAAGGTCACGAAGAGGGAATTCTACTCAGCCTCCATCATGTCCACTAGCTAATGCCTGGCACAATTTAGGGTAATTCGGTCTTTGACACCCCACACAGGGAGGACTCAAAACGATAGGAATTCGGTTATGAGCTGTGAGGCATTTGTGAGCTTCTTTGCAGACAAAGTCTTGTTGCTCCACTGTGACCTGCCTGCCAATATTGATACAGCAAGTGACCTGGAGGCCCCTTGGCCACCTTTGGATTCAGTTTTTGACACTTTCAACCTGCTCTCCTCTGGTGATGTTGACAGGATTTTGGGTGCTGTTAGGCCAACCACATGCCTTTTGGATCTGTGTCCCTCCTGGCTGGCAAAAGCCAGTGATGAGAGGATATGGGGCCCACTGATGGACATCATCAATCTGTCCCTGGAAACGGGACTATCCAGAGGCCTAAAGAGGTTGTGGTTGTACAACTTTTAAAAAAAGCCATCACTGAATCTTTCCAATCCTGTCAATTACCACCCAGCATCAAATTTATTGCTCCTGGGCAAAGTAATTGAGAGAGCAGTAGTCGAGCAGCTCCAGAGTTTCCTGGGTGACATATCGGCATTGGATCCATTCCAGTCTGGCTTTTGCCCTGGCAATGGGATGGAGATGGTGTTAGTTGCACTGACAGATAATCTCTGCAGGTAGTTGGACTGAGGTGGGTCGGTGCTGCTGTTATTACTTGACCTTACAGCAGCATTTGACATGGTTGATGTCGCGCTCTCCGGTCTCCCGCCCGGGTTTGCCACCCTCTGCCGTGCCGCCTTTCACCAAGGAGGGGAGGGGATTCTCCCCCCCCCCAAGTCCAGGAATAGAGCGAAGGTGCTGTGAATGATTGGGTGGCCCAGAGCAATGCGCGCCCCTTTCAGTGCTCACCTCAGACCCAGGCCCGTCAGAGGGTTAAGTCACCCTCTTTAGCCTGCCTGAGACTGACAATAGCAGCCTGTCAATGCTTCCTCTTTCTTGCTCACCAGGACTGCCACTCAGCAAGCCAGCTCAGGGAATCCTCCCTGGTTCGCCCTGCATGCGCTTTTATTGCTTTCAGACCTCCCAGCGCCCCCAGCATCCTGGCCCCGCCTCCCTCTAAAGCTGAAGACGCCACCACACCCTTCTGAGCTCTGCCCCCCTCCTTCCATGTGCCGGCTTGCAGGTTGGCGGTGTCTCCAGAGGATCCCCGTCGATCCGCTGGTGCTGCGCGCGTCCGTGCTCTGGTGCGTCCGTCTGTTCCCGGGCGGCTGCCCGAGCGGCCGCCGCCTGAGTTGCGGTCCTCGTTGCTTCCTCCTCCCGTCGCCGTCTCCTCTCTCTCTGGAGCGGGCCTCGTCTCTGCAGCGGGCGCCGCGGCAACGCCCGTCTTGTCGCTTTGCAGGTGAGCGAATGTGTGAGGGGCCGAGTTGGACTGAGGTGGGTCGGTGCTGCTGTTATTACTTGACCTTACAGCAGCATTTGACATGGTTGATTACAAACTTTTGACCCACCAACTACGTAGGGATACGTGGGGTGGCCTTGAAATGGCTTTCCTCATTTTTACAGGGATGGGGCGATGCATAAATTGAATAAATAATAATAATAATATATAGTAAAACTGGCTTCTACCATAGCGTTTTTGCCCAAATACTAGAGTCTGCCCAGATGTCATTGGCCTGATAGTGTCATTTCCTGTGTGATGCAGGCCAGGAGGCCTAGGCCTTCTCCTTTCTCCTTGTAAGTCCCCTCACCAGCCAGCTGATCAGCAGCTGGAAGTAGGGCTTGATGGCTGGGGACCCCTGCCTCCACAGGGTGTGTGTGTCTAGCAAATCTAGCCCCTCCTCCCCACACATCATAGTTCCCAGCTCAAGCTGTCAAGCAGACAGTCCCCTCAGCTGCTGTAGGGCTGTAAGGACAGAGTGGAGTCCAGGAAACACCAACTTGACTCTTATTTTAAAAGTGAAACTTCTAGTTGAGCTTTAAGGCAGGGCTTTGGGGAGTGGGGAGGGGATAGGGTTGCCAACTCGAAAATTCCTACCGGCGGGAGAGAGTCCTGTAGGTCCGGGAGCTGGTCTGGGATGCGCGCGCGCGTGCCGCCAGAACGTCACCAGAAGTGACGTCAGACGCTGGGGCGGGGCCACGCCATTTGAGGGGAAAACAAAGAGTTTTCCCCTCAAATGGCTGCCGTTTGAGGGGAAAACTCTTTGTTTTCCCCTCAAATGGCGCGGCCCCGCCCCAGCGTCTGACGTCACTTCCTGGTGACGCGCTCGCGGGGGTGGGTTTTCCCCCGGGCCCCGATTCCGCGGGAGCGGAAATCGGGGCTCGAAACCGGGGGGGATTCCGCCCCCCGGGGGGGTTTGGTAACCCTAGGAGGGGAGTTAGGAAAGTTTCTCGCCCCAAGACAGGTTAAACTGTATGGGGGCCATGACTCAGTGGCAGAGCATACACCTCCCATGTGTATTCTTATACAAATGGTTGTGTATTAAGGTTCCTCTAAGAAGACATGTGCTGGAAGAACAGCTGGTCAAATACTAAATGCTAAATGAAGAGATTTGTGGTTTGGGCAGAGAGCAGCAGGAGTGAAAGCTAAAATCTTCTCTAAAATAATATCCTTCAAGAGGTTAACGCACTCTGTTCTTAGCACACTATAGCCTGTACAAATAGACTAAAACAAATTATGCCGAACCCGATAGTGTTTTATCTATTCAATATTGTTATGTTCCAGTTGGAAAGATACTACACAATAGTGATAGGACATGAAAATGTTTCTTATCCCTTATACATATTCTATCTATAGATCCAGTTACCCATTAACATTACAAATGGCAACTGAAGTATTTCTCTAATGCAAAGGCACAAAGACAGAAAATCCAGGAGTAAGATCAAATAGACTGAACGTGTATGATGATCAAGGACAAGAAAAATGATGCATGAACAGGTCGGCAGCCATGGTGGGGTATCTCATGACCATGACCCCAACTCTCCCTCCACACCCCACAACTTCACATTCCTGGAAATTGTAATTTTTTTTGCAATTTAAAAAATCCTTTAAAATTTTAAATCAGTTTAAAACATTGCATGCCGTGCTGTGCTGGCACCCTGCCCCTGCTCTGCCAAATGATGATTTTATTGATTAGCCTCGTCAGTACCCCTTGACCTCGTTAGCCCCACCCTCCTGACCTTCTGGATGCCAGCAAGTTGGGCTGTGTTGGGGCTCCAAGTACATTGTGGGCAGTAAGATGCTGAAGGTAGAGCTGCACATAGACAGCTTTGTGCTGCTCACACTGTTCACAATCAGCTCACTCTTAAGCTTCTCTTGGTCAGCTCCATCCCAGAGGGAAATGTCAACAAAGAGAAGGAGAAGGGGTATGGGAGAAGAGAGGAAGAGAAGGAACAAAGGTGCCCTCCTATTGGCTCTACAGTTGACAGGAGCAGTGCACAGATTCTGAAAAGTATTGAGTTTGGACACGTGGCATAGTGACCAGCTCATAGTTTATTAACTCACTGGAAATTAGAAGACAAACTAGCCAGTCTGTGACCGGCTTTTATCTGTGCACACACACTCCAAACACACACCCCACTCCCTGTGATAGGCTCTATTTACACTACCTAGTCCCCATAGGTACATACCAGGATCTACGTGAGCTCATTGGTCTGCGTTAGGATCCTACCAGTCTATTGTTCCTAGACCTGAAGGTCTGTTTGACTGCATGGCCAGGCTAACGCTGGCGAGGGTATCGTAATACATAACACCCGTCCCCCCATAGTTCCAAAGTCCTAACAAACATAGTCTTTGAGATACTCTGGACATCTCCACTTGCAAGTTGAGTGCTGCAGCTCCGCCAAGGGACTGCAGGAGCCTCTGTTTCGGTTGGCATTGTCCTGGCAGTTGGAGAAGAGTTGGGAGTGTCTGCAGGAACCGAGGCAGGAACGGGAGCTGGAACTGTGTTGGGGATTTGCTGGCTCGTGTGTGTGCTCTTTCAGTTCTGGCTCTTCTTCACCTTCGCTGTCCTCAGCATCTCGGGACTCAGGGTTTTCCAAGGGAAGAAGACATTGCTGCAACTGGTCCACATGCCTTCACATGATCTGACCCTCTTCAGTTGAGACTTCATAGGACAGGGGTCCCATTGGCCTCACGACTCTGGCTGGGATCCACCACAGTCCTCTCGCAAAGTTTCATGTGTAGACGGGGTCTTCCAGGAAGAACCCGCAGGGTGTACCTTGGGCTTTGGTGCCCGGCGGGTGGTTCAGAGCCCGGTTTGGGTGTAAGCGATCCAACCGGGTCATGAGGTGCCAGCCCATAAGGGGTTCCACTGAGCTGCGGCTGGAGAAGGCATGGGGGGTCATCCATTGCCCAAACAGGAAGGCTGCTAGCGAGTGGTCCCAGTGATCTGGTGGAGCACATCTTTGATAATTCGCACCATCCGTTCTGCCTGTCCGTTCATGGCTGGATGTTAAGATGCGGAGCGGACGTGGCGAATTCCATAATATTGTACAAAGTCTTGGAATTCAGCCAACGTAAATGCAGTTCCGTTGTCTCACACCAGAGTATTGGGGATGCTGTGCATGCTAAATATCTTCCACATGGCCTGGATAGCGGACCGGGATGACGTTGAGGGGACTGGGACTACCTCGAGCCATTTCGAGTATGAGCCCACCAGTATGAAGAATATTTGACCTTGGAATGGACCCGCAAAGTCCAGATACAGACAGCCATGTCTCCTGGCCATGTGGAAGATATTTAGCATATGTGGAAGATATTTAGTTGATTCAAAAACTGCAATATTCGCAACTAGCTGGAATTTTCTAAATTTACCAAAGGTTTGACTAAGATATTTCAATGAAATGATACTGAAAAATTTTGAGTGGTGACTCTAGTTAAGGAAAATTTCTTACTTAAAACCTCGCTCTGTTTTTGATTTGGGTTCAGAAACTCTTCTGAAATTAGGCCCAGATCAAAATGTACTGATATGAGAGTAGGGTTGCCAGCCAACCCTGGATATCTTCTGGAATTACATCTGATTTCCAGATTACAGAGATCAGTTCCCCTGGAGAAAGTAGCTGCTTTGGTTGGTGGACTCTATAGCGTTATACCCTACCTAGACTGTTTCTGCAGTAGTGAAAACCCCCAGATTGATGCATTTATATCCACATGGTATTTCAAGTTTTTCTGCAGTAGAATTTCCCATATCAGGCACAGACCCAAACTTCCCCCCCCTTTCTCTGTGTTTTCTGAATCCCCAATTTTATTGGCTTTTTTTTGCCTTGGATACAAATGCACTGTTTTCTGGTGGGGAACTCCCATGCCTGCAAATTCCCCCACTGCACATCCATTTCCATTTTCACCCTCCTCATTCATGTTACCACCCTTCTTTTCCAGATGCATTTTCCATTAAAAAAAACAATTACCACTTTTATTGTGTATTTGAGCTGTCAAGAAAGGCTTGTAGTGTGGTTGAGCCCTTTCCCTCGCCCAACAAACATTACGGGGGATCTTAATTTTGGAAGCGCTGATGTTTGCACTGTGATTGTGGAGTCTTATTTTGGTCATTTTGTTGATAATTTATTTTGGCCATTTTCCAGATGATTTTTCTTTAAAAAATATAAAAATAATTAGATTGTGTTATTGCACCGTTTAACTGTCAAAAGATATTTTTTGGACAGTTGAGCCTTTTAACTTGGCCCACAATTGCCATGGGGGAAAAGGGCAAAGTTTTTCTTTTTCCTGTAAAAATAAAAATGTCATTCACAAATGTCTATGCTGTGATCATGTTTTGGGGGGCTTGCATTTGCACTTTGCTCTTTGAATTCTGGACATGCCCTGCCCATCGAGGGAGGTTTGTGGTTGTTGCAGTTTGGATGTAATGCAGTATATTTATAGCATATTTATTTATTTATTTATCTGGTATGTTCCAGAAGAAGAAGAAGATGAAGAGATTGGATTTATACCCCACCCTTCACTACCCAAGGGAGTCTCAGAGCAGCTTACAAACTCCTTTCCCTTCCCCTCCCCACAACAGACACCTTGTGAGGTAGGTGGGGCTGAGAGAGCTCTGACAGAAACTGCTCTTTTTCAAGAACAGCTGTGCCAGAACTATGGCTTGCCCAGGGTAATCCAGCAGGTGCAAGTGGAGGAGTGGGGAATCAAACCTGGTTCTCCCAGATTACAGTCCGTGCACTTAACCACTACACCAAATTGGCATTATGCTGAGCTGAAAACAATCTACTGGTGATCTCTGGCCCCAAAGATATCCAGCTGCCCTTGCACTGGTGGAAAACTCTGCCAAACAACATCAGGGCCCTGTGGGACAATGCAATTCCGCAGAGCCTGCAAGGCAAAGATGTTCCTCCAGGCTTTTGGTTGAGGGCAGTGACAGGCAATAACATTACTAGCACCTTCCTTTCCCTTTTCCCCTCCTTTCTTTCTCTCGCCCTCCCTATCCTGCTTGTGAGGAAGCAATACAGTCCAGAACTGGTCAATAGTAGACTATTAACGCCATTGGGGGATTAATTTTTAAGTTTGTAATATTATATTTATTGTATTTTAACTAGTTTTTGATATATTTATATATATTTTTACTGATGTAAATTGCCCAGAGCCCCGTGTACTCAGGGATTGGGCAATTCATAAATCTAAAGAATAAATAAATAAATGCATAGCATTTTCCACTCAAAGTCCTGTCATCAGATTTCATGGACTCTCAATTTTATACTGAACACCTTCTCCTGTGGGGGAGGAGCAGGCAACCATTGCCTCTCTGCCTTGTTTTCCATGTATGCATGCTGACTGACAACAGCATACCAATTGTGTTACAATGGTACCATGCATGCGTGAACAAAAATAAAAATGGGGGGACGTTATTGTGCACACATGCTGGGAAAAAAACTCATGCGAAAATCATATGGTGGGTTGCATGCTGGGGAAAAAACACTCATGCGGAAATCATATGGTGGGTCGAAGCCTTCCCAGAATCATGGGAAACATAATGGGAAAAGGCCTGCTGTGTAACTGCTGGATCTGACTCATGGCATCCAAAAGCGAGCCTTCTGAGGGGTAAATGAGTACTGCAGAAATGATCTGAGATCCTTCCGCTCCCCAGCCCTGCCTTCCACAAGCTCCATCCCAAATGACTCCCAGCTCTATCTGTTGTTGGGCAGCCGGTCTGACTCCAAACTGGAAGATCTTGACTGGGCATTACAAGACGTGGCTGGTTGGCTTAGGCTGAGCTGACTGAAATTGAATCCGATGAAGACGGAGGTCCTGTGCCTGAGTCAGGGTGGACCAGGGGTAGGGATCCCACTCCCAAACTTCGATGGGGCTCCGCTGCTGCCAGCACCAAAGGTTAGGAGTTTAGGAGTGCTCCTGGATGCCTCCTTAACAATGGAGGCCCAGGTAGCAGCCACTGCCAAGTCGGCCGTTTATCATCTTTGGCTGATTAGGCAGTTGGTTCCCTTCCTTCAACACAATGACTTGGCAACAGTGATCCATGCGACAGTCACCTCGAAGTTGGATTACTGGAATGCTCTCTACATGGGGCTGCCCTTATTGAAAATTCAGAAGCTACAGCTGGTGCAAAATGCTGCAGCCAGGTTGTTGATGGGCCTCCCAATATGGGAGCACATTCAGGCTGCACTGAAGGCATTGCACTGGCTACCAATAGCATACCGAATTTGCTTTAAGATGCTGGTTCTTACCTTTAAAGCCTTTTATGGTCAGGGACCTACATACCTGAGGTACCACCTTTCCCCACATGTCCCCCAGACAGCACTGCGATCAGGGTCTCAACACCGACTCACCCTTCCCGAACCAAAGGACGCCAGGCTAGTTTCGGCCAAGGCTTTCTCGGTGGCAGCTCCTCTCTGGTGGAACGAGCTCCTGGAGGAGATCAGGGCCCTGTGGGACCTTATGCAGTTCTGCAGGGCTTGCAAGACAGAACTGTTCCACCAGGCGTTCAATTAGGAGCCGCCCTGGAAGAATGCCCTGTCCCCTGAAATCTTTGAGGCAGCCTGAGCCACCTGCACAATATTAGATCGATATCGACCACCAGGATGGAACGGAAGTCTGAGCACCATCCCAAATGTAATGCTGAACTTATCTGTCTAATGATATTACTTATTGTTAGCACCTTTTAATGTTGTAATTGTTACATGGTTTTATGATTATTATACTATTTATTGTTGTTTTTATCCTGTTGTAAACCGCCCTGAGCCGGCCACTGACGGGAGGGCAGGGTATAAATGTAATAAATAATAAATAAATAAATCTCCAGGAATATCCCAACCTAGAGCTGGCAACCCTATCTGAGAACTGGAAAAACTGGGAAATCAGAGGGAATGAGTGAAATGAAATGTTTGATTCAAAATCTGTAGTGTGAAAAAACTGATGTAAGACAATTGACAGCATTCAGTAATGATAATTTCTGTGTGTACTGTAGATATATAGAATGTGTTCGAGCTTTTTGTTCTTTAAATGTAAATAATATTGGCGCCAATTAATATGTCATGTTTTTAATTCTAATATATTAAAAAAGAGTTCAGTGTTCCCAGTGGATGTGTAATTTAATATCCAAATATGCTGGTAGTCTGACCTGTTGTTACTGTGTGAGATTGTTTCTGTCCCAATAATGCACTTTATTTTGTTTATGACATAATTTGTTTTGTATTTTCAACTTTTATTTTTCCTACCTCTCAAATGGCAAAAAATTAAAATACACGTGGATAGGGCACAGCAGTTTGCAACTTTCTCAAGTATTGAATTTACTTGCAGTTTTTCTTACAGAAAACAAAGCCATATATAGTTTCAAAGTCCATAAATTTGCCAGATAATGCAATTGTACTATGTAAAGTTATAAATTATGCATTTTATGTTCTTTTACTGATTTAAGTTTATATTTGATTGGCTAGTGAGTATTGCATATATTTCAATTCCCCTCCAAAGGTCTCTTTTCCCCCTCTGTGACTTCAAATTTCCTGGAAATTATACATCTTTATTTAAGGCATAATAAACTTAAATGTAAAATATCAACTCCATTCCAGAAAACTGGTAGCAATTCAAAACTCCCCCATGAAATAACCTGTAGGCCAGTTGTACAAAATCCATGCAGAAAGTCCCAGGATCAATCCCTGGCCTCTCCAGTTAAAAGTATCACATAGTAGGTGATACGAAAGATCTCTTCCCAAGACCCTGGAGCATCACTGCCACTCAGAGAACATAATGCAGACTTTGACTGAGCAAAGGTCTGACTCAAGGCAGCTTCATGTCTTCAAGGGCCACTCAGGGCTTAAAGGTTTTGTAACAACCCTCCAGATGTGGCTCAGGAAAAGATAGCAATCCAGGGCTGTTAAGCTAAAAGGAGTTCTTACATGTTTTCATGTTAGGAGGCAAGAGGCCTGTGTTTTCCAGGCCAGCTTCAAGGTAAATCTAGGATTAAAAACTGTGGTGAAGAACTAGTTAATATTTAGTTACGAACGACAGTCCATCATTCAAACTCACACCTTTCCTTTATGTCATTCCATCCTTTTCTAGTTCCTTCGTGTTCTCAATCTACTAATTCCTATTTTCTCTTCCAAAACTAAAATGTATTTAAATTTTCATCATGCTTTGCCAAGTTCCTCTCAGCTCTGTTCTTTCTGTGTTCATTCCACTTGCCAGTTAACATTACTTTAGACCCATTGCAGGCACATTTTGCATACTTCCCCATTATTTTTTTGCTACGAAGTTTAATTCCTGTTCAGAAGCATGACAGCATTTATTCTCTTCTAGTTTTACAGAACAATACTACCATATGGCACATTTTATGAAAATAATGTAGGCTGAATGTTCGGATCTTTACGTCAGTTACATTGGCACCTATTATCAATGTGAAAATAGACAACTGTGAGAACATTAAAACATACTGAAGCTTCTTGCACAGCCTCTAGGTACACAGCTTATTACCAGTTGCCCAAACCATTTCTTAACTTCTTTTTACTCTTCTGCTTGCTGTTTTTCACTCAAATTATGACACCTTTTCTCTAAAATAAATTAGCAGGATTTCCCCCCTCCCTTTCAGTCTTCAAGTTTACCTCCTTAGAAAAGATTAATATAAAGCAGAGTCATTAGGCTTTGGAATGGATCCAGGTTTTTGTAAAGCAAATAAGGGGAGGGGGAAACCTTCCAGGGAAAAAACCCAGATTCAAATACTCACAACATGCATGGAATTAGTACAAATCCTTCCGATTATAGTACTTATCATTAGACGAAAGATTTGTTTTAATCCCACACAACGTCCATGAATGAGGGTTTTTAAAGAGGCTGCCTTTTCC